>NC_056748.1:198806782-198904282 GCF_019279795.1 Protopterus annectens | reverse complement strand
AGCTATATCTATATAGTACAGATGTGTAAACTTACCATAAATATAGATGTTCAAGTGTATTCACTGTTGCAGTCATTACATTTGGGTAATCTGCTGGCAGGTTGCCCTCAGTCAGCCTGAGTAACAAAGTCTTGGGTCCTATGTCGGTTGCTGTGCCTTCTTCCATGACATCAGGTTGTCAGGGGTTTAAAACATGCAGCCGATGCCATTACATCAGTTTGTCTTGCCCCAGATGTCAGGTGCCCCCCAAATGGGGAGCAAATAAAATTAAAAACACAAAAAATATACCTCCAATCCCAAAAGCAAATACACCGAAAGGGCTTTTAAGCATAGTGAAAGAAAGTAGAGGTATAGCCAGAGAAAAATACGGGGCTGGAGGGAGGGTAACCAGGACTGCAACAGTGAATACATTCGAACATCTACATTTATGGTAAGTGTACACAACTGTACTATGTTCTTCATGTTTCACTGTTGCAGTCATTACATTTGGGTAGATTCCCAAAGCTATGGTTGGGTGGAGGGTATTATACAGCAATTAGGACCAGCTATAAGGCCCTGCAGGACAGCAGTGGCAAAGTCAGCTCTGGATTTAGAGAAAAGTGGTAAATGGTAATGTTTGGTGAATGTATGAACTGAGCTCCAGATATCAGCTTATAGAATGTCCCTGGTAGGAACACCTCTGAGAAAGGCTGTTGAAGTAGATGTAGCCCTGGTGGAATAGGATCTGATCCCCTGGGGGATAGTTTTTCCATGGTGCATATAGCAGAAATTAATACAATGGCTTATCCATTTGGAAATGGTTTGCTTTGAAATAGCCTTTCCCTCTGCCCCTGCAGCAAATTCCACCAGCAGTTGTTCAGATTTTCTTTGAGATTTTCTCCCGCTTAAGTAAAATCTAAGTTGTCTGTGTACATCCAATGAATGCAGAATCTGCTCCCCCTTGTTCTGTGGATTGGGAAAGAAAGTTGGCAAATAAATGGTCTGATTAAGAGCCACACTGGATACCACCTTAGGCATGAAGGATGGATTGGTCCTGAGAGATACCCTGTCCGTATGAAAAATGATGAAAGGCTCCACTGCCATAAGAGCCTGTAATTCGGAAATCCTTCTAGCTGAAGTGACTGCTAAAAGGAAAGCTGTTTTCCAGGAGAGAAATTTTAAGTCTGCAGTAGCAGCTGGCTCAAAAGGAGGGAGAGTGAGCTTCTCCAATACAAAATTGAAGTCCCAGGCAGGGGTTGGAGCTCTCCTGGGTGGTCTTAAGTTTTTGGTCCCTCTGAGATACTGCTTTAGCAGAGGATTACAGAAGAGGGGAGGATCTGTGTTGTAATGAGCTGAAATGGCTGAGGCATGGATTTTTATGGAACAAAAGGACAGGCCCTGTTGAAGTATCTCAGTTAAGTATTGTAAATTCTGAGAAATGTTGAGCACTGCTGTGCTTATCCCTTGAGATTGATTCCAGGCACAGAATCTTTTCCATTTGTCAGCATAAGATTTTCTAGTACTAAGCCTTCTCGCCTCCAAAATGACATCCATCACAGATTTCCTGAGGGATGCTAAGGGTGAATTTATGTGATTAGGCATGCTGCAAGATTCAAAGTTTGGAGCTGAGTGTGCAGAATTTGGTTGTTCTGCTGAGACAGTAAGTAAGGTGTCTGAGGCAGGTGCCACGGTGGAAGGTGCGACACATTGCGCAGGAGTGGGTACCAGTGTTGGCGAGGTCAGTCTGGAGCAATCAAAATCATTTTTGGTTTGTCCTGTTTGACTTTTGGTAGAACTTTGGAGAGCAGAGGCAGAGGTGGAAAGGCATAGACTGATAGGTTTTCCCAGCTGAAGGATAGAGCATCCACTTTCCAGGCTTTTTTGTGATGAGTTCTTGTACAAAATTTGTCCAACTGATAGTTCTGGAGTGAGGCAAAAATGTCTATGTCTGGGCTCCCCCATTTGCGTATCAACATGTTGAAAATCCATGGTTCCAGTTTCCATTCATGTGGGTCCATGAGATTTCTGCTTAGTTCGTCTGCCAGAGTATTCAGCTTTCCTGGCAAGAATTTAGCTTGTAGTTGTACTTGATAGGTCAAGGCCATGTTCCACCATGTCATGGCTATTCTGCAAAGGGGGTAGGAGTGTGTGCCCCACCTGCTTGTTTATGTACCAAATACCCATGGTGTTGTCTTTCTTTATCATTACCTGGATGAAGGTAGTCCTTGAAGGCTGTCAGTGCATTCTGTACAGCTAGCATTTCTTTTTGATTGATATGAAGGTGCATTTGATTTGGGCTCCATTTGCCCTGAATGCACTTCCCTGTCAGACGTGCCCCCCAAGCATAGTCTGATGCGTCTGTAGTTAGGGTTTGGGTGGCAGGGGGTGGGGTGAATGGCAGTCCCTTGTTTTGGTGGCAGGCCTCTGCCCACCATAGGAACTCTAGCTGCAGGCAAGGTATGATAGGAATCATTGTTTCCAGGCTGTGACAATGCTGACTCCATAGACTTTTTAAGTACCACTGAAGTTTTCTCATATGCAGTCTTGCATATGGATTTAGAAGAATGCAGGAGGCCATGAACAGCGAGGCTTGTAGTATTTGCCTTGCAGAAAGCAGGGTTTTTCTGGCCACCTGATTGAAGTAAGTCACCAAATGAATTTGCTTCTCTGGCATAAGGAAAGCCATCTGGGCAGTTGTATTCAAGCTTGCACCCAGGAATGTAATTTTTTGAGAGGGTACCAGTTGTGATTTCTTTTTGTTTATAGTGTACCCTAGACAAGTTTGAACCCTTTTTACAAATGCCAGATGGTTTAGAAGAGTGTCCTTGTTTTCTGCCTGAATTAGACAATTGTCCAAGTATGGATATATTTGAATATTTCTTTGCCTGAAAAATGCAATTACTGAAGCCAGCCACTTTGTAAAGACCCTGGGCGCAGTAGATAAGCCAAAGGGCAGTGCAGAGAACTGGTAATGCAAGTAGCTTGCTTTGAAGCAGAGGTATCTTCTGCAATATTCCCTGATTGGGATATGCAGGTAAGCCTCTTTTAAATCTAGAGTTGCCAACCAGACACCTTTGCCTAGCATAGGAAGTAACTGGTGAGGAGTCAGCATCTTGAATTTTGGAATGTCCAGAAAGGTGTTTAGAGTAGATAAGTCCAGAATTGGATGCCATGATTTGTCTTTTCTGGGTACCAGGAAAAGTCTTGAATAGAAAGCTTGTCCCTTTTCCTCTTCTGGTACTGGATGAATAGCTCCCATGCTCATGAGGGAAAGTACTTGTTTCTGGGACTCTGCCCACTGATTTGGGGGCAGGTCCAGCCATCCTTTTGGAATTGGCAATGTGTGGAAATGAAATCTGTATCCCTGGGATACTATATTTAAAACCCATTTGTCCTGGGTTATAAGTTGCCAGTTTCTTGCATGAAGAGCCAGTTTTCCTCCCAAAGGAGTCGCTAAAAGGTAAGTGTTTGGTAAGTGTAAAGGGAAGTAATTGAGACTGCTTACCATAAGGAGGTGTCTTGTTGTTTCCAGATTTGGAAGAGGAGGCACCCCATTGTTTTGTTCCGAAAGTCCCTTGTGACTGAAATTTGGAGCCTTTGGAATGTCTGGGTTTGACTTGAGTGGATCTCGAAGGAACTGGAAAGGACCAGTTCTTAGTAGGCCAGTGCCTACTAAATCGTGGAGGTTGCACTTGTAAGAAATCTTTCAGTTTGCATAGATTTTTTTTAAAACTTCTTCAGCCTTATTACCAAAGAGACAGTCCTGTTGTAAAGGAGCATCCAACAATTTTGCTTTAACATGATCAGGCAGATTTTGCTCTTTGAGCCAAGCATGCCTTCTTAGCACAGACCCAGTTACAGCAGCCCTGCAAGAGGCCTCCAAAGAATCAAAACCACATTGCAAAGTATGTTTTCCAACTTGTTTAGCTGAATGCAATAAATCCTGTAAATCTTTATTTTCCACACAGTCAGAAATTAACATCATTTTCTGTTTAAGCAGTCCCATGGTATGTTGTTAATATTTTAGCATATGAAATTGACAGTTTAAAGCCCTGATTGCCAAGGCTGCAGAAGTGTAAACCTTCTTACCCCATTTATCCAGCGGTCTGGAATCTCTATCAGAAGGGGTAGGATTTTTAGCAGTAGAAGCCTTAATGCCATTGGGACCCTGATAAATGGTTTCAAGATCTGCAACAGGATTTTTGAAAAGGAATTTATGGGAGTCAGGAACCCTGTAGTATCTGTCTGGCTTACAAGTAGCCAGAGGCAGAGAATCAGGTGCCATACTAGATTCTGAAAAAAACATCATCAACAATGTCTGGAACAGGAGGTATAGCCAAAAGCCTATGCTGAGGAAGAAGAAGAAAATCCCTAAGTCTCTTTTTAGATTCAGAAAAATACTAACTTTCCCAGTGGAAATGTTCCCTTAAGGTATGTAAAGTTTCCCCAAAAGAAAAATCCTCAGGGAGAGAAGCAGAAGGAATGGAATCTTCTGCATCAGAGTCCTCATAAGTAGGTATAGACAATTCCTGTTCTTTAAAACAGTCAGAAGAAATAGAATCCTGTTCAGAAGATTCATAATCAATGTCTTGCCTAGGCCTCTTAGAAGTGTGTGTGTGTGTGTGTGTGGGGGGGGGGGGGTTGGCTACCCCTGATCAGAGTAATTAAATCTTCAGCCATTTTGATTATTTGTTTTTTAAGCATAGGGGCCTGAATGAAACTATTGGTTATAAAGTGCTTTGCCATGTACAATAGACTGTGCTGCAGTGAGACTCGAACCAGGAATGCCTGCTGGTTAGGCGAATGCTCTGCCCACTACACTATTGCTGAGCTGACATCGGTAAGTAGCAAGAAAATGTTTCCCCAATGGGGTACTTAGCTTTTTAGTTGAAGACTTCGGATCTGAAACTCGAAAACGGAAATTTCAGGAGTCGGCCAACCGGCATTTGCGAACTGCTTCTGCTTCGGACACTGCGCGGCAATAAAGACTGATGTAATGGCATCGGCTGCATGTTTTACACCCCTGACAACCTGACATCATGGAAGAAGGGACAGCAACCGACGTAGGACCCAAGACTTTGTTAATCAGGCCGACTGAGGGCAACCTGCCAGCAGATTACCCAAATGTAATGACTGCAACAGTGAAACACGAAAAACATCTATATCTATAACTACAGCTATAGCTATAGCTATATCTATGTAAACAAAAGCAAAAATGCCAATGTTTTACACTCTGTAATGACACCATTAATAAAGAAGTGTCTCAACATACAACTGGAGAATTGGTCTACTTCTAAATACTGGTATTTCAGAATCTCAAAGACCAAAATACCAAGATGAGAATCAAGAAACTTAAAATGCAGAACTGCATAACTTTTCCCAGGACAAGTAAACACTTGCCCAATGTGGGGTACTATGCCGTTTCTTAACTGTTGCGCAATACCAGAGTTGGTATATATAGGTAGGGGTGAGGCATAGCCCCACATGGAGGTGTTGGTGGGGGGCATAGCCCTTGATCTAGGTGGGTTTTAGGTAGTTCGTTGTGTTTTACTGTTGTGTTGGGCAAGTGTTTACTTGCCATGGGAAAACTTAAGCAGTTCTGCATTTTAAGTTTCGTGATTCTCATCCCAGTATTTTCATCTTCAGGATTCTGAAATTACAGGATTTAGAAGTAGATCCATATATATAGATGGGTGCACTTCAAAATATCAAAGTACACAAAATATCAAAGAGCTAAACATCGATCCTGAAATATTGAAAGCCAAACCACTGAAAAAACAAACACATAGTTTTTGCAGGAGGAAGGCCCCTGCATTCCTCATACCCCCTGGTAATTATATTTTCCTACTCCAAGATCATTCTACAGGGGGGAAGGGGCAAATTCCACAATTTCCAGTCTGCATATTCTTAGGGTCTGTATTATATATTCGAAGGTTTAAAATTTCGGATCTTGTATGTTCGACAACATATGAGCGAAATGTGAATCTTCGAATATATATTAAAAACATTAAAAAAAAATCTACCTTAATGCTCTGAGCAAGGGGGGCAAGCCATCCTGCACCCCCACACCCCCCTACTTAAATAAACAAACTCTGAGACAGATAACTGGTGCCAGTGCCATGGTTTAAAGCTAAATGCCAAAAAATGTATAGTCATACCCTTTGGCAAAAACAATGTGCCCACAAATTACCACATAGGCGGAAACCCATTAAGTACAGAGAAAGTTATTAGAGACCTGGGGACCCAAGTTGATAGCAATCTCTCCTTTGAAAACCACATTGCCAAAGTGGTTAGAAAGACCTTCTACATAGCCCACCTCATCACGAAGGGTTTCACATCTAGATCAAGAGAGGTAATCGTGCCCCTTTATTCATCCCTCATCAGGCCCATCATAGAATACAATGCCCCTTTTGGGATGTACCTTACCCGACACCTGCAGCAATTAGAAAGACCCCAAAAGTATCTCACCAAGAGGATCAAGGGTCTCAAACAGATGCCATATACTGCTCGGTTAAAAAAACTCAAGCTCTACTCAGTTGCATACCGCCTACTTCGAGGCGATCTATGCCTGACATACAAAGCTATGTCAAATCCAGAATTAATGGACATGCTCCACCTCAGTAAATCTAGATCCCTTAGAGCCACACGCTCGAGGGACTTGAACCTCAGCACAGAAATAAATAGAACTTGCTGGAGGGACAGGTTCATAACCCAGAGGCTCCCTTCGCTCTGGAATAGAATTCCAGTTCATGTGAGGCAGAGCACCTCACTGAACCTCTTCAAGAAGAATCTCGATAAGTGGATGGGGGATCGTAGGTTTGTCCCAGGGATTACTCCTGTGTCACTATTAGACAGAGGCACAGTAAACTAAACCTTAAAAAAGGGCACAGTATACTCAAATCAAGGGGTGGCGTAAGCCATACAGAATCGGGCTAGGCTTATAATTGCCCCAGGGCAGATAGCCTAGTATGAACCTATGAACCTATGAGACTGCACTTCACTGCAAAAAAGGTAAATTTTCCCATTCTGCGCGTACGGAGCCATTGCCTTTCACCTTTGAAATGTTCAAAGTTCGATCATATGGCGTCAACCATATAACATTCGAACTTTGAAACATTCAATAATTTAATAGGGACCCTATTCTTGCACGAACTTAATGCTAGTGTTGAAAAATCACAGAACTGCTCTAAAAGTACTTCTTGTGTTTTCATTTGCTAGATAAACCCTTTGCCATAGGGTGTAATGAAACTACATAACTTGCATGACAGATGTCTATTATTCATCTTTACAAATGTAATCTTGATAAAGTCTATCTGAGAACTACCAGAAATCTTGTGGCATCTTAATTCTTACTACTCTATTCCTAGCATTAGTAAAGTTCCTGCACGACTGCTCTCTTCATTTGCAGATAATATTAATGACCATATCCACTCTCTTAATTCAGACCTACCTAAAATCATTAATTAGCTCTCTGTTTACTATAAACGCACTGCCAATAAATCACTAATACTTCCATTAAAATCCAACTTTTTTCTTTTGGAAGGTAGTTGCCAGAAGGAAACAAAGGTAGATTCATCTATGAAATATCTTGGAATTACATTTAAAAACAACACACACCCACTCTTTCATGATAACCTACCTAGAATTTGGTCAGATATCATGAATGACATACTTAATTTTTTCTTGATATCTATCCACTGAAAACCGCTTTGGTCAAGATGAATGTTTTACCAAAAATCTTATTTCACTTCGTCACATCCTCCTGTAATGTTCCTATGAAATTCTTCTCTAATGTTAACTCTACACACCTGAATTGCATATAACAAGTTAATTTGTACCTAAAACTCAGGAAAGGTTAGGACTACCTGATTAGGTCTTATATTATCTAATTAGTAGACTATTAAAATCCTTAATTACTTACCAAACTTTAATATCTGGGAACCTATATGGGTTAAAATCTGTAACTTGCTAACTTTGCAGATTATGCATTCTCCCCTTCGAAAAATTAAATGACTTTAAAATCTATAAAGTGAATAATTTTATAAGCAGGAAAGTATTCCGGCTTAAGAAACGTGTTAATATCCTAGGTATATATATATATATATATATATATATATATATATATATATATATATATATAAAATATTGAACTTCAGTACCTCGAGACCAAAGTGTTGAAACTGCACTTGTGTGAAAGTGCAGAATGCCGAATGCGAAAATGTCAAATCCGTGGTTGTGGAGGTGCGTAGGTGACGTGGGATTCCCTGTGTTCGTGATGTGCAGTCTAGTATGTGGATGTAGCTGGAGATTCAGGTAAGTGATGTTTTACTAGGGGTTTTGGGTAGGGATTTTAGTGTGTGTGAGTGTGTTTGGAGTTTTGAGGTGTGGGTTAGGCTAGGTAGGTAAGATTGTGAGTGTGTAAGTGTTGAGGTTGGTGGTATTTGTACATATGTGATGTATGTTTGTGCAAGGGGAGTGTAGAATGTGTGGTGGTGGTTTTTGTGTGTTTCTGTTTTTAGTGTGACCTCGGAGTTAGTATATATATGTAGTGGGGTGTGGGGGGTGCAGCTTATATGTAGGGTCTGCGCGTGCGTTTGTTTTGTTGTGTTGGTTTGTAGTGTAGGGAGGAAGATGTATGTGTGCTTGTTTGTGTGTAGAGTGTGTATGTGGGGAGTCGTGATTTTGAATTTCGTGCTTTTGGGGTTTCGGGTTTTCAAGTTTTTGGCTTTATAGTCTCGAGATACTGAATTTTCGATGTTTCAAGATTGTAAAGTGAAACCATATTTTATATATATATATATATATATATATATATATATATATATATATATATATATATATATATATATCTTGAACTTTTAAACCCAAACCATTTAAATCTCACCTTTAAAATAAGCAATCAATTCATCTCTCTATTTTTCCACTGCTTAAAAACAAAACACTCTTGGACTTTGTAACATACACCCCATCACTGGTAGAAAATTTCACATTGAATTTAGAGCTCTCCAAAGGATGTCTCCCTATATGATTCAATTGTGCTATCATCTACATAATAACTATGTTACCTATCAATTTAACAGTAATCTTATTTTCCAATAAAGAAGGTAATCACTAACATCTGATAAACCGATATCCAATACCTATTTATTTATTTTAGTTTACATTTGTTGACCGGGAATGTCTGACTGGATACATGTCCATTTTCAGCGGAGGCCTGGGGAGAAAATCTCCAAAGGAAGTTACACAAACATCTTTACAAAGTACACATTAACTCAGTTTACAAAGTCTATGGATAGATATGTCATACATGCAACACTTATTAAAGAACAACACAACAATGGGGTTCCAAAAATAGTATGAGTATACAAAGGAAGCCTAACAATCAGTCAGGCTTGGAGCATGGACATAACCACTAAGCCTTGAAATACTGCTTGAGATATTTCTTGAAGTTAGATAAGGATGTATCTAGGGTAATGTCAGCAGGTAAAGAGTTCCAAATTTTGCCAACATTGGATTTGATAGTTTGAACTACTGGTCTATAAGAAGAGTGTAGTGTTCTAAGATTAAGGTGGGGATAGATGATATCTTTTAATGCCAGAGCCTTTTCAGGTTGTTTGAGTACTTTATAAGCCAGTATAAGTTGGTATACTGAAACAGTCTGGGTAACTCTAGCCATCCAAGATTACTTAGGTTAATACAGTGGTGTGTTCTATAGGGCAAGCCAGTGGCAAATCTGGCTATGTGATTATAGCAGCTAGATAGCTTGTTAAATTCAGTTTTATTTAAGTTGGTAAGTACAGGGGAGGCATAGAGTAGGGTAGAGAGTAGATTGGAGTGGGCAATGGCAGTTCTGATAGATGGTGTTAGGAAAGGCTTTATCCTATATAGGGATCCAAGTTTTTTGCTAATAGTTTTGACAGTTTTATTGATGTGCACATCAAATTTAAGATTGTTGTCGATAATAACTCCTAGGAGTTTAGTATGAAGGTCTTGGGAGATTATGGTTCCATTACTGGACATGATGGAAAAGGATAACAGTGGGGACCTATGGGTGGGGGAGAAGAGTAGGAGTTTTGTTTTGCTGGGATTTAAAATAAGACAGCACTCAGCAAACCAGTTTTCTACTTGGTTGAAGGAACTCTGTGTGATTGCCTGCAGCTCTAGCTGAGAGGTAGCAGTGCAGACCAACGTGGAGTCGTCCGCGTATTGGATGCAATTTGCCTTTGGAATAACAGTGTGAAGGTCATTAATAAATATTGAAAACAGAAGAGGTCCCAGAACAGAACCATGGGGAACACCCAGTGTGTTGTGTAGGGGAGTAGATAGTTTGTTATGCCATAGGACGGCTTGTTGTCTATTATGCAGGTATGATTGAAATCATTGGTGAGAGTGTTCAGGGTCTTGATAAGCAGATGGTGGTTGACCATATCAAAAGCCTTTCATAGATCCAAGAAGAGGGCAGAGGATAATTTGCCATTGTTCCTGTTGTGGTTGATAGTATTAGTGAAGGAGAGTAGGGCGGAGGTGGCACTATGGTGTGGCCTAAAGCCCTGCTGAGAGTTGGCCAGTAGATTATTCTGAATTAGATGGGACAGAAGTTGTTTTTGGATGCATTTTTCCATAATTTTAGCAAGTGGGGATAAGATAGCTATGGGCCTAAAATTGGACAGCTCAATAGAGCTTCCACCTTTATGGAAGGGTATGACCCGTGATATTTTCCAGATAGAAGGGACTTTTGCTTCTGATATAGAGCGGTTTATTAGAATAGAGATGGGGTACGCTATAGCTACTGCAGCTTTTTGCAAGTATTCAGCAGGGAGTAGATCAGCAGCTTGGGTAGTGGGTTCAGCAGCTAGGGTAGTGGGTTCAGCAGCTAGGGTAGTGGGTTCAGCAGCTAGGGCAGTGGGTTCAGCAGCTAGGGTAGTGGGTTCAGCAGCTAGGGTAGTGGGTTCAGCAGCTAGGGTAGTGGGTTCAGCAGCTTGGGTAGTGGGTTCAGCAGCTAGGGTAGTGGGTTCAGCAGCTTGGGTAGTGGGTTCAGCAGCTAGGGTAGTGGGTTCAGCAGCTTGGGTAGTGGGTTCAGCAGCTTGGGTAGTGGGTTCAGCAGCTAGGGTAGTGGGTTCAGCAGCTAGGGTAGTGGGTTCAGCAGCTAGGGTAGTGGGTTTTAACTTTTTGATTAGAGAACATATGAAGGCAGTAGGTATTGGATGGAAGCTAAAGGATGACTGAATTTTGGGAATAGTTACCTGTGTGCTAGAGGAGATTAGGGGCAATTGGCTAGCTAGGGTTTGGATAGTCTCAGTAAAGAAACTATTGAAGGTGTTAGTGACCTCCTCTGGAGATTTATCAGTAGAGGCTGAAGGAGGTGGGGTAATGGTATGACCTGGGTGCATACATTTATTTATTCCTGCCCAGAGCTTTTTAGGATTATTTTGGTTTCTCTGTTGGAGTTGGAAGTAGTACTTTTTTTTTGTCTAGTAAGGTGGATCTTTTCATGTCGTTCCTTAATTGCTGAAATTTAATTTGATCTAGAACCGCTCTTGTGGCACGCCATTTATTCCATGCCTGATTTCTGAGTTTGATTTTAATTCTGGTCTCTGTAGAGAGCCAAGGTGTGATTTTAGTTTTGGTCCTAGTTGAGTGGGCAGGAGCATGAGAATTGAGGATGGTGAGGAATTTATTGTTGAAGTAGGCAACAGCCTCTTCAAGGGGCATATTTTTAAGGGCCGACCATTTACATGTTTTGAGTTCATCTTGAAACCTGATAGGATTAAAGTTCGTATTATTTCTTACTGTTCTATATGAGGGCTGGTGCTGGCTATTGGTTTTATGTTTGCAAATAAAGGTGAGAAAGTGATAGCTGAGGTCATCAGGGAAGGTTCCAGAAGTATACATATGGGAATGGCTATTGAATAGAATCCAGTCTAGTATGTTCTCTTTGTGATTAAGTTTTCCTATCCTAGTGAGGGTGGATATGATCTGTGAAAATCCATATAGATTCACATGCGTGGTAGGTGCCTATGAGGAGCAGTTATTCCAGTCGATATTAAAATCTCCAAGTGCGATGGTTTCTTGTGGGTAGTTGTTTGCTAACCAGTAGAGGGTATCTTCTAAGGTATTGGCATTATTTGCGGTGGGAATATATATGCAGACAATATTTATGCTTTTGTTTTTATTAATCTGTAGTTTAGTGGAAAGTATTTCTGCTTTGTTGACCTAGGGTGGTTGCATGGGATTTATTTTAACATTTAGTGAAGATTTATAGAGTACTGCTATCCCACCTCCCTTCTTAGTGGTCCGGTCAAGTATGAGTATATTATACCCAGGTGGTATAACTTTATTGTCTGGGGTGCCTGGTTTTAGCCAGATTTCAGTTAAGCATAATATTTCGGGGGAATGGAGTTCTAGGAGGGCATGTAAGTTATGTACTTTGTTATTTATGCTTCTAATATTTAGATGGCAGATTAGAAGGGAATTGGAGGATCTGTTGATAGATAGCATTCTGATAGGCTTATCACCACCTGAGGTGCGGCTATCAGTAGCATTAGGGCCAGGGTTGGGGTGGATGTCACCATCCTTTGTGAGGTTGTATCGTAAGTACATAGTTAAGTTTTAAAAATTTGTTTATAAGTTTTTCATACTGTTTGGATTTTGAACTGGTGTATCTACGTTTAATAAGCTGATGGTAAGCTGTGTTTAAGGAGATGGGTATAGGGTAAATTAGGGGTTGTCCAGCCATATATGATACAAATGGGGTGGTTTGACATTTTGGATATTGAAATCCTAAGTAGTGCTGATTTTCATAAGCAGAGAGTAAATATAAACTTATCATAAAGCTTAGTAGGGAGAGTAGTGACATTACTTTGAATGGATACATGGTTAGAGGTAAAGCTAGGAATTAATTCCAGAGTCACCTGGGTTTAGTAGATGGATAGGAAATACTAGGAAAGTGAGGGCTGGTAAGAAGGGGCTTGCAAATCTGTTTGGCTGAAGTAAGAGGTGAGGTATAAAAAACTGATTGGCTCAACAAGGAGGGAAGTGGTTTAGAGAGTATAAATCTGACACTACTGGGGGCAGGGAGGGATGCAGAGTGAGCCTGAGCGCAGCGAGGGCGAGCGGAGCAGGGCTAGACCAGATTCAAGGAACTTAGAGCCTACACTTAAAGGTAAGTACTCTAGTATTTTTGTTAGGGTTTGAATAGGCTTTTTAGATTACTCTTGATTCCTAAAGTGTACATTAGTTCAATTTTAGTGGCATTTTATGTTTTATTCATGTAATACAAAAATAAGGAAGAAATGCTTATTGAGGCATTCAGTATACAATTTTTAGGGATTATTGGTTGGATATTGGCCAATTTTGTAATGTCTTATAAAGGTTGGTCCACTACAACTTAACAGTGCTATAGACCCCAGGGCAGAGAATGTGGTGTAACAGAGAGATATTAAGAAATAATAACCTTGCAGTCAGGTTAAATGAGGGGAAATTCAGAACAGGTATTTAGCTTGAGTTTTGACTTGGTAGCGTCTGTCATTAGAACAGGCCTTGCAGGACCACTGATTAGAGGGTATGGTACCTAATGGGGAAAAAGTAATTAACGTATAAATAGCTAGTTTAAAGAAAAACAGTTTCTTTGCTATCGGGGAGTCAGAGTGCCCTGGTTTCCCTTTTAAGCAGTATTTCATTTAGAGCAGTGGTCACAATATTATTAGCAAGCAGCACACATATAGTTCCATAAGTACATACTAGGGCTAATCAACATTTTCTGCATGACCTAGAATAATTATATTTCACTTTTTTAAATCTATTACCTACATATCGCCTTTTCTTACAAATATACAAATATTGTTATTTTCTCCACTTACTGGACAAACTCTGATTTATCCATTAACTCACAACTTATATGCAATACAATTTGATTTAAAATTAAATAATTCCTATAAAAAATGTTCTTTACCAAATTTATGATTTTAAGTTATGCTTACCTTTCACCCAATAAATTAGCCTAATCTTTTACGTACTTTTCCCCTGCATATAAAAGATTGCAACTCATCACATGCTGGCATATTACATGTTTTTTGGGGCTGTAGATTCCAGAACCAGCTTTAGATTCCCTTTAGTAGAACGTTAAAAGACCTGGGGTTCTATAACAACCCTCTCAATAGTAAATTTGCAATTCTCCATATTCCTCCACTGAATATAACTTAAGGATTCTTTTATATTAATTGCTATTTTTGTACTAATCAAACTGTACACTGCACAGCACTGGATAGTATGTTTCCTTTCTACTTTAAACCTGGCTACAGTATCTATTGTTCTTTTATGTAACCTTTCTTTTTTATCGTGGTAAAATTTTCTTTACATTAACATTATTAGAGTTTATGATATATATATATATATATATATATATATATATATATATATATATATATATATATATATATATATATGAATACACAAACATATATGTGTGTGTGTGTGTGTGTGTGTATATATATATATATATATATATATATATATATATATATATATATATGTATATCATTTTAATGCATGCTGCACATTTCCATATAATTATAAATAGTCTGCATTTTACACAATTGTTTCTTTCAACTGTTCTTTTTTGTGCCTTATGATATATGCTGTATGTTCATAGTCTTTTTGGTTCATAGGTTGGTACTAGGCTATCGGCCCTAGGGCTTATGCAAGCCTAGACATAACAATTCTTTGGATATTTCTTCCTACAATATTTACTTCTCTGGACCCCTGTCTAGCAGGGTGACTGACATGATCCCCGGGGTGAATTTCCTATCTCCCATCCAATCATCAAGGTTCCTTTTGAAGAGGGTCAATGAGATGCTCTGCTTGACATGTATGGGCAGTCTTTTCCAGAGTATGGAGAGTCTCTGGGTCAGGAACCTATCCCTCCAGTATGTTTTGTTCATTGTGATGACAAGGTTTAGATCCCTGGAATGTGTGGCTCTGATGGATTGGGATTTCTTTAAGTGGAGCATGTCCAACAGCTCAGGGTTTGACATGGCTTTGTATGTTAAGCAGAGATCACCTCTGAGTAGACGATATGCCACAGAGTATAGCTGGAGTTTTTTTAGCTGGTCAGCATATGGCATCTGCTTTAGGCATGTGATTCATTTAGTGGCCTTTCCAGCTGTTGCAGATGTCTTGTGAGGTACATACCAAATGGGGCATTATACTCCATAATGGGTCTAATGAGGGATGAGTACAGTGGGACAATGACCTCCTTTTTTCTGGATGAATATTGATGAGGTGTGCCACATAGAAGGATTTACTGACTGATGTGGTGATGTGGTTATCGAAAATGAGACCACTGTCCACCTGTGTCCCTAAGTCTCTCATCACACTTTTGATGTTTAGTGTCCTGCCACCTATGTGGTAATTCATGGGTACATGTTTTTTTACAAAGGGGATAGCTATATATTCCTTGGCATTAAGCTTGAGCCTATGGCTCTGGCACCAGGCATCTGTTTCTGTAAGGCCCCTTTGTAGAATATCCACATCATTTGGGGATTCAATAATGGCTCCCAGTTTGCAGTCATCTGCAAACTTTGTTAGCCAGAGTCCCTTAGTGTTGTCCTGTACTTTAGAGAAGTAGATGCCAAACAAGAGTGGTCCCAGGACTGAACCCCGAGGTACTCCACTTGTCACTTGTCTGGAGCTGGATTTGGAGTCGGCTACTTTTACAGTCTGGGTTCTGTCAGTAAGCCAGTTGGCCACCCATCGAGTGACGTAGGGATTTATGCCCAGCTTAGTAAGTTTATTTATGATTCCAGAGTGGGGGATGGTGTTGAAGGCTTTGGCAAGGTCCAGATAGGCTGTGTGGACCGCCTTACCCTCGTCCACAGCTCTGGAGACTGATTTGAAGAAGTCAATCAGATTCAGGAGACAAGACCGGCCCTTCACAAACCCAAACCGGGTGGGGTCCAGTGTTTGAAGGTTGCCAATGTCTTTGTTTATAAGTTCCATGATAATGCATTCCATGCCCTTGCAGATCAGGCTTGTCAGACTGATGGGATAGTAGTTCCCAGGATCCAAGGTGGATCCTCCCTTGTGGAGCAGGATAACTGTAGCTGTGCGCCACTCAGTGGGTACGAAGCCTGAGGTGAGGCTATGATTAAACATGACACTTAGGTGAGGTGCCAGTTCATTTTGTAGTTCATGTAGTACACAGCCTGAGATGTTATCTGGTCCCATGGATGCTGTATTCTTAGCTTTTGAGAGTGTGGTTTCTACCTGTGTGGCCCTGATTACCAGAATTTGGCAATCCTTTGGTACTGAGATGGGCCCTTTAGGGGGTGAGAGGGGGGTGAAGTTGGCACTAAATCGATCTGCCAGGATATTGGCAATATCCTTGGGAGCAGTATATTTAATGCCATTCTGTTGTATCTCAGAGCAGATCTGAGCATTGCCATTTAGATTCGTGACATAACTATAGAATGCCTTGTGGTTGTCTTTGGAATCTTTGGCAATTTTATTTTTTTTAACTAGCTTTTGAGGACTTTATGAGGGATCTCAGCTTCTTACTGAGGCTGGTGAGGGAGTTTTTTGCATCCTGGGATTTTCCTCTTTTCTGCAACATTTTCTTCCTTTTGTTGTATAGTTTGTTTATAGCAGGGGACCACCACATTGGCTTCCTTTTTTTGGAGAAGAGCATCTTGGTTCCATTTGGGATGGCACTATTCATGCACAAGTGGGTGTGCTCGTACAGTGTAGGATTCTGCAGTTGAACTTCCAGATCCCGTCTGCGTGGGTGTCATGAAGTTTGTCACTTCTGACTTCAGTAGCATGAAGTTGGCTTTGGAGAAGTTTTTTGCCTTGTAATACTGCATTTTTTCTCTTTTTTGACTTTTAAAAACCCAATAAAAGTAATATGAAAAAATTCCTGTGGTATCTCTCTAATGTGTCATGTAAGGGCAATACCTTCCTTTGTGAATCTCGCTTTGTATGAAGTAACTGTATTTTACTTTATGCTGCAGTATTCTGCATTATATGTGAAATATTATTGTCATGAAAGATGTAACAGGTAAAATTGGCTGTCGTTTCAAAGTTATGTTAGTAATGTTTCTGCCACTGCTCTTAAGAAATGGCTTTAGATGAGACATTAAACTATGACTCAATCTGCCTCAACTGGTGGTAGTAAAGATGAATGCAAAAGATCCCATGACACCTGTGATGACCGTGCCCTGGCCCAGCAATCAAGGAGCCTCAATCCTTACCAGTAACACCAGGGAGGTAGTCTCTTAGAAGAGAGGAAAGGATATCTAATACACACATTAAAGTACAATTTCCCTTAAGTGCACACAGAGATCACAGTCAGTCTGGGGCTGGTTGCTCCCTTGCTCACCAGGTTCCCAATAAGACTCCCCACTGGCACAGCTATAGGGTACAAGTCTCAGCCTAACTGGACAAGCTAGAACCTCCAGTACCCTCTCTGCCCTACCAGTGCTTCGTGTCCCTGCCAAGTAGCTGACACAACACACACACACACACACACACACACACACACACACACACACACACACACACACACACACACACACACACACACTTTGAGATAAGTATTTATGCAACTTCAGAGACAGTCCTGGGAAAGGCTGACACAGATTATCCAGCTGTGCCCCTTTACCCAGACCATACGGTAGTAATTCCTGCCACCACCCAGCTAATAATATCAGCTACTAAAAGGCCCTTAAAAGGGTGTCCAATTATTACTGTGCAATATTATTATCCAATGGTAATGTGACTATTCAGTCTAGGCTTATTGGAAGGGCTTAGACAGTAAACTCTATAAATATATAATGTACTCTAGAGCTTATCTCTACATAAATCAGCCACAGGTAGAAGGTTTTAAAAATATTTAATAATAAATAATTAAAACACAAGACAAAACTACTACACCACAGAGATATCTAAGAGTTCAGAGATCACACAGAAACTTAAAACAATACAGTAGGAAAGGTCTGATTTCAAAGAAAAATACCTAATTAATCTTTACTAGCTTTAACTATTCCTAAAAGAAATCACAGTGCTAAAACTTACATGTGAGCATAAGGTAGAGTACTGAGTTAGATATCCAAGATCAAAATGCACCCAGTCTATTGTGAGAAATAGTATTTAAACATTACTAACAAACATGTTTGCTGGGTACCTCCCCAAATTACATCATTTTAGACACTTAGGTTTTCCCAGGCAAACAAACTGCATCATCTTAACACCTGGTCTGAGTTCTCAGGCCACCTGGTCTGAGTTCTCAGGCCACAAACTGCATTATTTAGCAATCTAACACCTACTCAGAAACCTACAACAATACAAGGCATTTCAGACATATATTCTAACAGAAACTAGAGCAATAAAGCACCTTCCATATCTAAATTCTGGTCATAAACTTTAGCCTTAAAACAATGAGCATGAAACCTTCATCCAGCTGCACTGGAGCCGAACTGTAAAACATTAAAGAGATTCATAAGATCTTTTCAACTTAAAAAGACACATTTGAAATACTTGGCTTGGTTTTCCTTACAGCAGATGGCAATGTTGCAACAATCTTATAGTTCACATTTTAAAACACAAGCCTGCATTTTACATGCATTTATACAGTTGATAGAATTATGTATCAAATTCTATTTGACTAGGCTGGCAGGCTTCACCCATCTCTCCCCAATCGTCACAACACCTATCATAAAAAGTAGGGGAGTCTGATGTCACCCCAACCAAATTTTCCCTAATGGTATGAATATCACCTTTGGTCTCACCTAAAAAGTGGTCACTAGCTTAGTGGGGCTAAGCTTATCAACAAAGTATAAACAAATAAAATAAAATACATAAATATATGGCCTATGATGACTCACCATATACCGCAATGCTCTTTTTGTCCTGAAGTACAGAATTTCCAGCAGAAACTTGGACTGTAATCGTTTTTGTCCCCTCTATAGTTAATGAGAAAGACAGACTTCCTTCCAGTGTGGTAATAGGCTACGTGACAAAAAGGAATGAAAGAAAATAGAATGTTATAGATGAGTTTTATGACCACAGTTTGTCAATAAATAAAAAAGCTGTTCTGAGTTTATTTTTTTGTTAAATAAGCTTTGTTATCAACATTCTGCTTCTGCAAAAGGTATATTAGGATAGTTCTAAAGTATCTCTGATTTTCTCTTACAGTTTTGCTCTGTCTACCAGACTAAAAACCCTAGCTCTCTACACAATGTCTTACAAGCTTCTAAGAAGTGATCTCTGTTCAGGCTTCTGTGCTCAAACAGAGCTGGTGGTAAAGCAAACACATTCTAGAGACTTAAACTTACATTACCATGTCACAAATACTTGAAGGCTGAGCAAGTATCAAAAGTATCCTGCAGTAATTCTCTGGCAATCCTTAAAAACAGGTATAGGGATAATAAACTTAATGGGAACACTCTGGCTGAGCTTTTTGATGGTCTCCTTTGCCATAGCAGTACAGAGAACATGTAACCTATGAAGCCATGCACCTGCCTTGTTTAAAAATAGATTTTTTGTTAATGTTTTTGGGGGGGAAGTATACATGATCAGCCCAATGGTACCTTATTGACTTATTCCTTCTTCAGGGTAAGAACCCTCCAACTCATCTCTTCCCCAGTGCAGAAGAAACATAGGTGTTGAGTAGCAGTCTGGTCTGCATATCTTGTAGACTGCCTCTTCCATTGGTGGAGTGGGGTTGGGAGGGTGGCCTAATGGTTAAGGTGTTTGCCTTACAAACACAAGGTACAGGGTTTAAATCTCACAGGTGATAATTGGCTAGGCTTAAAATGGCTTGCAAGGGCAGTTAGCCTAGTACTAACCTATAAGAAGTTCCTATAAGAGTAAGTGCTCCGCTATATTTGAACATGGGAGGTTCACACATGCTATAGCACCCTCTTGGTTAAATGATTTAATGCTGTGCAGCAAGGGCATACTAGGCTACTTGCTGTAGGTGATACACATTCCATGGGTTCAGAACTCGGTCAGTGAAAAAAGCACTGTTGAAAATCCAAACAGCAGTTAGTCCCTGTGATCTGCTACCTTTGCCCCTCATTCCAATGACCTTTCAGGTCACAATGACCTCTTCCTTTTTCCCTGATGTGATGTTGTGCACCAAAATAATGTCTTCCCTGACTCTTGTGGTCATATTTCTTTCCCTCCATGCCATGTATCTTTGTGGTATCATTGCTATGAATTCCTTGGAGCAGTATAATGTCCCTTTCCTTATATGACCTTCTAAACTGCCCCCACTATTCAATCTGTGTGTTGACAAAGGCCTTTCAGAATGTAAGCTTTACTCTATTGTTTCTGAAATGTATCCGCTAATGATACATCCAAGCATTCTGCCTGTTGCTGCAAAGTACAGTTGTGTACACTTACCATAAATGTAGATGTTCGAGTGTATTCACTGTTGCCATCATCACATTTGGATTATCCCTGCCAGGGTAGCTCTTGGTTGGCCTGAATACCATAGGATTAGTATTTCTGCGTCAGTTGCTGTCGCGTCAGGACTGATGTCAGATCATCAGTAGTATAAAGTAAGGCAGCTGATGCCATTACATCAGTTTTTTTTGCCCTAAACTGTCAGGAGTCCCTGAGTAGGAGCCAGGTTCTGGTGGAAGAACCCCACCAGTAGAAATAAATACCAATATGTCCCTTGTAAGGAAAGAGAAGAAAAAAGGGGGCTGAAGGGAGGAAAACCAGGACTGCAACAGTGAATACACTCGAACATCTACATTTATGGTAAGTGTACACAACTGTACTATGTTTTTCATGTCTCACTTTTGCAGTCATCACATTTGGGTTGATTCCCAAAGTTGAGGAAATGGATGGAGGCAGTCAAGGAAACTAGGGGCTAGCTAAGATGCCCTTGAAGACTACAGAGGCAAACCCTGCCCTGGATTTGGAGAGGAGAGGCAAGTGGTAATGTTTGGTAAATGTGTGAACAGGTGTCTAGATTGCAGCATTCAGGATGTCCCTGGTGGGGAGTCCTCTGAGGAAAGCTGCAGAGGTGGAGGCTGCTCTGGTGGAGTGAGTCCTGACCCCCTTGGGGGGGGGAGGCTTTCCATGTTGTTTGTAGCAGAAATGGATGCAGTGTGCTATCCATTTGGAAATGGTTTGTTTGGAGATGGCTTTGCCTTCTGCCCCTGTAGCAAAGCTAACCAGCAATTGATCAGACTTTCTGAGCTGTCTTTGCAAATCTAGAGAGTGCATGATCCTTTCCCCCTTATTCTGGGGATTAGGATAAAAAGGTGGGCAAATGAATGGATTAATTGAGAGCCACATAGGACACCACCTTAAGCATGAAGGATGGGTTAGCCCTGAGGGATACCCTGTCAGTATGGAAGATGATGAAGGGTTCCACAGCCATGAGTGCTTGCAGCTCAGAGACTCTTCTGGCTGAAGTGATGGCCAGAAGGAAATCTGTCTTCCAGGAGAGAAATTTTAGCTCTGCAGAAGAAGCTGGTTTAAAGGGGGGGGGGCAGGGTGAGCTTTTCCAACACAGTGTTAAGGTCCCAAGCTGGGGTTGGTGCTCTTCTGGGTGGCCTCAAGTTGCTAGCCCCTCTTAGGAACTGTTTGATCAAGGGGTGTGAGAAAAGGGGCTGCTCAGTGGGAAAATGAGCAGAGATAGCAGAGGCACAAATTTTAATAGAGGAAAAGGACAGGCCACTGTGTAGTAGATCAGCTAAGTAATCCAGGATGAGAGGGAGGGAGGGCTGTGCCATACTGGCTCCCTTAGCCTGAATCCAGTTGCAGAACCTTTTCCATTTGTCAGCATAAGACTTTCTTGTGCTAGGGCATCTGACCTCATGTATAACATCTAAAACCTGTTTACTGAGGACGGCAGATTGATCGGGGGTTAGGGAATAAGCCAAGCTGCCAAACTGAGTGTCTGCAATTGGGGATGCATGAATTCCCCTTTCATCTGGGTCAGCAGAGTTGGAATCTGAGGAAGATGCCATGGTGGCAGTGGGGATAGGCTGTGCAGCAAGGGGTACCAGTGCTAGCGAGGCCAGTCTGGAGCTATAAGAATTGTCCTTGTTTTTTCCTCCTTTATTTTGAGCAGTACCCTGGGGATGAGAGGTAATGGAGGAAAGGCAAAGACCAATAGATTGATCCAGGGGGAAGGACAGGGCATCCACTTTCCAAGCCATGCAGTGATGCGCCCTGGTGCAGAATTTGCTGAGCTGATGGGTAGTGTGGGAAGCAAAGAGGTCGACCTTTGGGGTGCCCCATTTCTGAGCTAGGAGGGTGAAGGTTCTTCTGTTGAGCTGCCACTCATGTGGGTCCAGAAGATTTCTGCTTAATTGGTCTGCCAGAGAATTGAGAGAACCTGGTAGAAATTGTGCTAACAGGTGGAGTTGCATGGCAGAGACTGTGTGGCAAAAGGTCATGGCCAGCTTGCATAGAGGGTAGGAGTGGGTCCCTCCCTGTTTGTTGATATACCACATTACAGTGGTGCTGTCTCTTTTGATCATGAGAGCCCCTGGGGAGAGAAGGGGCTTGAAAGCTATCAAGGCATGCTGAACAGCTATCATCTCTTTTTGCTTGATGTGCAGAAGGATTTGCTGTGGGCTCCATTGGCCCTGTATGCACCTGCCATCCAGGTGTGCACCCCAAGCATAGTCTGATGCATCTGTGGTGAGGGTCTGGGTGGTGGGGGGGTGGTGAGAAAGGTAGTTCCTTGTTGTGGGAGCATGATGTTGTCCACCAAAGAAAATCTTTTCTGAGTCAAGGAATTATAGGTATAAGAATCTCCAGGTCTTGAGAGAGTGTTAACCCTAAAGGCTTTTTAGGTACCACTGAAGTTTCCTTATATGCATTATGGCATATGGAATGAGTAGTATGCAAGATGCCATGAACCCCAGAGCTAGCTGAGAGAAGTAGGCTGCCAGGAAATTTTGCTTTTCTGGTGTAAGGAATGCCATCTGGGATGCTGTGTCCAGGTTTGCTCCCAGGAATATAATCCTTTTGGTGAGCACCTGCCTGGATTTCTTTTCATTGATTGTGTACCCTACGGAGGTTAGTAGGGACTTTACAAAGGCCAGGTGCTTGAGCAGCTTTTCCTAGCTGTCTGCCTGAATTAGGCAGTTGTCTAAGTATGGGTAAATCTGGATATTCCTTTGTCTGCAAAAGGCAATGGCTGGAGCCAGACATTTTGTGAAAACTCTGGGAGCAGTAGATAAGCCAAAGGGAATCGCAGAGAACTGAAAGTGCTGAGATACTACCCTGAAACGGAGATATTTCCTGCATGATTCCCTTACAGGAATATGGAGGTAGGCCTCTTTTAGATCTAAGGTGGCTAGCAAAGCATCCTTTGAGAGCATGGGTAGCAGCTGCTGGAGGGTGAGCATTTTGAATTTTGGGATCACCAGGAAGGTGCTTAGAATGGATAGATCAAGGATGGGGCACCAGGTGCCCTCTTTTCTGGGTACCAGAAAAAGTGTGGAGTAGAAACCTTGGCCTCTCTGTTCTGCAGGAACGTGCTCTACAGGCCTCATAGAGAGCAGGGAAAAGACTTGCTTTTGTGCCTCTGCCTACTTGTTTGGAGGTAGATCTGGAGTCCTTTTGGGGTAGGAATGGTGTAGAAAGAAAGTTTGTATCCCTTGGATACTATGTTGAGAACCCAGCAGTCATTGGTAATGATGGCCCAGGTGCTTGTGTGAAGGGAGAGTTTTCCTCCTAGGGGTAAGAGAAGGTGGGCAGAGGGATGGGGGGAGGTGACTCATTGTGAGTTCTTACCATAAGAGGGTGGCTTAGAATTCCCTGGTTTTGAAATGGAGGTAGTCCACTGCATAGATCTCTGCATTCTCTGTGGCTGCTGTCAGGGGGTCTGGCGCATTGGGGTCTGGGCTAGTTACTTGACTTGCAGAATGCATTAACTCTTGTCACTCTTTAGATTCTGCACAAGTAGGAAAGGAAGACATTTTTTTGTTTGAGGAGTTCTAGGGTATGTTGCTGAAATTTTAGCATATGGAACTGATAATTTAGTGCCCTGATAGCAAGAGTAGCTGAGTTGTATACTTTCTTACCCCATCTGTCTAGTGCTCGGGAATCACTGCCTGAGGGGGTGAGATTCTTAGCAAAGGTTGCTTTAATCCATTTAGGCCCTTGAGAAATTACCTTAGGGTTGACAGTAGGATTTTTAAAAAGAAATTTGTCTGAGTCAAGGACTCTGAAGTACTTGTCTGGTTTTCTGGATGCAGGAGGGAGGGTGTCAGGAGTCAAACTGGATTCCAGGAAAACATCCTCCACAATAACCAGGACTGGGGGGGGGGTTGAGCAAGGGTCTGTGCTGTGGAAGATCTAAGAATTCCCTGAGTCTCTTTTTAGACTGAGGTTAGTCCTGACTCTCCCATTGCAAATGCTCCCTTAATGTATGAAGGGTTTCCCCAAAGGAAAAATCCTCTGGGGTAGAGGCAGAAGGATGGAATCCTCTGCATAGAATCCTCATAAGTAGAGAGAGGTTGCATGTCTTCATATTCAGATACATCAGAGTCATCTGACTTCTTGTTCAGACAAAACTACAGGGGACAGATCTCTTTTCCTTTTGGAGGGGGAAGCTTGGCTTCCCCTGATCAGCATTATAAGGTTTTCCACCATTTTAAGCATTTGAGACTGAGGCAAGGAAGCAGGTGCCTGAGATTGGGTCATCGGTTTCTTGGGTGTGGTTCGTACCCTGGGTCTAAAAAACTCTGCAGTTTTTGAAAGAGTGGTAGTCACGAAAGAACACGTCAGTTTGTGTCGAGAATCTGTAGTGCAAAGGACTTCCTCAGAAGCCAGTGTCTGCTCAGTGGCTCTGGACCCATCCAAGGTAGAGATGACCACAGGATCCTTAGTTGAAGAAGAGCTTTGTGGCATACCAGACTCCAAAAGGGTCTCGGTAGTGGTCTGGGAATCCACAGAAGCGGGCATCAGGGGCTGTGAAAGTGCCTCACTGAGGACTGGAGAACTGATGACTAGCTTAACGGAAACATTGTCAGTAGGTTTGTACCTGTGTGGCCTGTCTCTGTCTTTATCTTTACATTTTTTTGGAAGATCTGCTGTCGGATGGCTTACCGAAGCCATATTGGAGTTTGAGGACTGTAAGCGAAAATATCTAGCTACAATAAGAGCCCGACAGTGGATAGTTCTGGCTTTAAACAAAGCACAGAAGCAACAGAGGTGGACGTCATGGTCTGGGCCTAAACAAGTGACACAGTAAGAATGAAAGGCTCGGTGTGGTATTTGCTTTCTACAGGTGAGACAATTGTTAACTTTTTCTGACATTGGTTAGTGCAAGAAACAAGGATCCCCAACTGGGTATTAACTTTAGAAGACTTCAGCTTCAAACTGGTAGATGAACTCAGGTAGCAGCTGACCGGCACTTGTGCGAACTGCTTCTGCTTTGGGCTGCACAGCAAGAAAGACTGATGTAATGGTGTTGGCTGCCTTATTTTGTAATACCAATGACTTGACATCAGTCCTGAAGCAACAGCAATGGATGCAGAAATACTAAGTCTCTTGTATTCGGGCTGGCCGTGGGCTACCCTGGCAGGGATAACCCAAATGTGATGACTGCAACAGTCAAACATGAAGAACATCTGCCCTTTTGGTGGTCCTCTTTAGGTGTGATCCATACCACAGATCATTTTCCTGTTCTGCTGTCATCTGTCCACTTTCTACAACTGATACCGCAGAGTATTAGTGCCTAAGTAAAACAAAGTTTTATTTAATGGCAACTGTCACCCTTCTATTTATTTCCCAAACCTTTCACTAGACTCTCTCTACCTTCATCCAATTCTGTTTCTATCTTTTTGTCATCATCAAAGAGGTTGATCTTTTTTCTTTTCTTTTATCTTTTTTTTCCTTTCCCTCAGGTATGACAGAAATCAACACACTTTAGAGTACTGGGTCTAGAGCAGAACCTTGTGGTATTCCACAAGTTACTTCCCCATTTCTGACATTGTCATCCAGCTATCTCTTTCTTTGGTATAGGTCCTACCCCTAAGTCATCCATTTTTTTCTCAAATTTAGTGTGAGGGACAGAGTCATACTTCTAAATGAAGTCTAAAGAGACATTTTCTGCTGGTACTTTCCTGTCAAGACCATCTGTAAACAAGTCATAAGGCTGGATCAGTTTTGACTGACAGCTTCTTCTGTCTATAAGTAATGTTTACTGTCTTGGAAATTGTTGCCCTCTAGAAATGCCAACAGTCTTAACCCTCAGGAATGCAGCCATGACTTGTTCCTCAGGTGTTTTGCCCCTCTGGCTAAGACAGCATATCTTATATCTCAGGGTAAAACAATGTGCCATTACTAGTCTTCACAGTTTTACAGAAGACACATAATGCAGTATAAAATAATATTCCTTCACAGAGTTCACAGTGCAGTACGACAGCCATTGTGTAGTATAAATGCCTTTATCCTTCAGCCTTTATGTCCATGTACTCCTAATGTAATGAGTTTACCAACCTATTGCTAATCTTTCACTGATAAATCCAACATCTGTTTTTGTATCTTTGATTGTATTACTGTTTTCTTAAGGTAAATTATGGTGCAACCACCTTTTTATATTACATTGAATTTTTAATAAATATGGTTGAAAACCCTGGGTTGAGCCTGAAAATTATCTACTTGGATCAATGCTTTATCCTGGTCAAGAAATGTGTAAATAAATAACTAAGTAAATAAATAAATACCGACTATTAACCACACAACCAAAAGGCTGTAACAGAACCAAGTCACCATAAAAAACGTAGTAGTTCCAAATACAATAAAGGCTGTTGTTTTTCCCTTGTATCACTCTGTGCTAGTGATACAAAAACTCGATCTCACACCAGTTGATTGATAGAATTTATTCCAAAAGCAAAAAGTAAAATAAACACTTTAAACCCTCAAAAAGAAAATAAAACGAAATGAATGATTTAGCGCTTTCATCTCCAACACCAGAGACTTCTTCAGAATCAAGTAACCATTCACTGTTCTTACTATATATATCCTACATTGTTAATTACTAATTAAACATTTATCAAGTTAAATGCATGTGTTGATTGATGAAGAATGAATAAAATAAAATAAAGGGCTAGGCATCAGACTTTTGTTCTCCTGCACCACTGAATAGACATTTAACATTATGTTAAATGTACCCATATATAACCAAAATGTGTTTATTCAACACTCATATATATACTGTGTTTTCAATAAATGAATAAATGAGTATAGAAGTATACATTCAATTACTAAGAGGCACATTACTAGGTTGAAAGTGAGTCAATAAATAAGCACTGTTGACATGTTTAACCAAAAAAAGGTTTGACAGTTAATAGCTAAAATTATATCAAATACATATATACCATATAAATGCATTTGTCAACATATTTATATAATATGTGAAAAAATATTAATATGTAAAGAATTTTAAAAAAATTAACAATAAGTAAATAAATATAGTAAAAACAAGTACATTAGTTAATATATATGTATGCATACAGGACATAAAGAATACAAAATAAAAAATAACCAGATGTAGCTCATATGTACTTGTTTATATCTATTTGTATATAGAATGTATGCATATATATAGTTTCATAGTTTCATAGTAGTGTACTAGGCTATCTGCCCGGGGGCATTTATAAGCCTAGCCAACAGTGATGTGGCTTTACACCACCCCATACTATATAGTTGCGCCTCTCTAGTAGTGACACATGTGGGACCCCATTATTTAGTAAACTATACCTCTGTCTAGTAGTGACACTGAGGTGATTCCCGGGGTAAACTTGCGATCTCCCATCCATGCATCGAGATTTTTCTTGAACAGTGCCAATGAAGGGCTCTGTCTCACATGAACAGGGATTTTGTTCCAGAGTATGGGTAACCTCTGTGTTATGAATCTATCCCTCCAGCATGTCCTATTCAAATTTGTGCAGAGGTTGAAATCTTTAGTTCATGTGGTTCTGGTGGATTTGGATTTTTTGAGATGGAGCATGTCCATCAATTCCTGGTTGGACATGGCCCTGTATGTTAGGCACAAATCACCTCTCAGCAGGCGGTATGCTACTGAATAGAGCTGGAGTTTCTTTAATCTAGCTGGATAAGGCTATATGTGTAACCATAGTAACTTTGGATAAGTCACCACATATTGTTAATAAATACATAATTGATTTAGTGTGAGACTGTGTTAATTTAAAAACATACAAGACAAAAATATATTGTTTAAAAGTATTGTTTAAAAATCCTTTAAAAATATATTTGAAAATATTATTTACTTAAAATTTGTAGTACTAATAGTTTGCATACCTGTTGAAAAACATATTGAAACTGATGGAAAATATTATAATAGTGTTGTGATACCAAGTTGTATAACCATAATGCATCGATAAGATTTCGATTATATATTATATATTGAGCATTATGTATTAACACCCATAGGGACCTATTTACACCTTTTTTAATAATGTGTGCAGCTATACAAATAGATATAAACAAGTACATATGAGCTACATCTGGTTATTTTTTATTTTGTATTCTTTATGTCCTGTATGCATACATATATATTAACTAATGTACTTGTTTTTACTATATTTATTTACTTATTGTTAATTTTTTTTAAATTTTTTACATATTAATATTTTTTCACATATTATATAAATATGTTGACAAATGCATTTATATGGTATATATGTATTTGATATAATTTTAGCTATTAACTGTCAAACCTTTTTTTGGTTAAACATGTCAACAGTGCTTATTTATTTACTCACTTTCAACCTAGTAATGTGCCTCTTAGTAATTGAATGTATACTTCTATACTCATTTATTCATTTATTGAAAACACAGTATATATATGAGTGTTGAATAAACACATTTTGGTTATATATGGGTACATTTAACATAATGTTAAATGTCTATTCAGTGGTGCAGGAGAACAAAAGTCTGATGCCTAGCCCTTTATTTTATTTTATTCATTCTTCATCAATCAACACATGCATTTAACTTGATAAATGTTTAATTAGTAATTAACAATGTAGGATATATATAGTAAGAACAGTGAATGGTTACTTGATTCTGAAGAAGTCTCTGGTGTTGGAGATGAAAGCGCTAAATCATTCATTTCATTTTATTTTCTTTTTGAGTGTTTAAAGTGTTTATTTTACTTTTTGCTTTTGGAATAAATTCTATCAATCAACTGGTGTGAGATCGAGTTTTTGTATCACTAGCACAGAGTGATACAAGGGAAAAACGACAGCCTTTATTGTATTTGGAACTACTACGTTTTTTAAATAAATAAATAAGCAAGTGAGTAAGTATATAAGTAAATAGCTAAATAATATAGCAGATTTGTATTTCCTGGATTTTTTGTGTTCTTCCCCGCTTAGTGCAAAGGCAGTACAGTTGCTGGCTTCCAGTCCTCCGTCATTTCTATACTAATTATTGATCTATGATCTATAACTGCCAGCACCTTGGACAGGTTTATGAAAGCTGTTAGAGGCAACTTATCTAGTGCTTGTGTTCATATTCCCCTGAGAGCAGCCACTTCCTTCAAAATGTCCTCTCTCCCTGTTATGCCATCTGCATATTGTTCACACCATTTTGTCATTTCTCCCTTCATGCATCACCCACCACGTTTTCCTTTTGGGAGGAATAAAGCAAAGTATTCACTCATCATATTTTCTTTTCCCAATGTTCTATGATCTCCTTTTCATGTTTGCTTAGCCTGGTCAGTTCAGTACCTCTCTTCCTACAAGGTATATGTATTATTAATAAAACGAACAAAGAAGGAAGATCAAACCCTGTAGGCAGGAAGTTCTAGTACTTTATTAAATGCATTAGCAGAGACAAAAGCAGTAGTTGTAAAATGATGTCATAATAAATAGGGGATTACTGATAGATGGAGAGAGAGAGAGACAGAATAAAAGTAGTGGCAAACTTTTATTTTTTTTCCATAAAACGTGTGAGTGTGCCAAGACAGTCTGGTATCTTGACCAAGCTGACCCCTTGCAGGTGTGTAATTCCTTGCTATGGTGGCAAGTGCATGTAAAAGCTGCAAAATACAACATTCACCCTATGGTTGAAGCTGACAAGGTAGGCTCATCTCAAAAATGGTACTCATATTTACAGAGAAATGGACTTGTTAGAAATATGGGGAAGGATGGCAGCAGCTAACCTAATGTATCCCATAGCAATTATGAAAGTGGAAAAGAGGACTGCATGGTAGCAGGGAAGATTCTCAACCAGCTAGCAATGTTACAAAGAGCTTATATCATTGTACTCCTGGAAGCTGTGTTTTCTATAAGGAGATGTGTGAGTGCAGGATGTTATGAGTCAAAAGCTTAGCTTCTTAGTTGATATTCAGTTACCAGAAGGTGCACCTTAGTTGTTTGCAGACCTGGATTGAGAAGTCTTGGTAACCAGGAGTACACAAGGACTCTTGAGCCTAGCTCCAATGGAGAGACTGTAGACTAGGGGGCAAGCGGGATTGGAGGATACTATGTGGAGTCTGGGAGATAACACCTATATCAAAAGGGAATACATTTTTGTAAGGAAAAAGAGGCTAAGATATAAACAGCAGTGTCACATGAAACAAAATAAGAGAGAAGAAATTCAAAATTGTGTAGGTCAGTTTATAAGACTGTGGAATCACCAAGCAGCCCAAACAGGGAAAGCAGAGTAGTTATTTTGGTGCAAGGATAAAGGGTGCTGACAACTGTTGGAACATGGAGTGATGAAGCAGGGAGATGGGTGAATGTTAGGATGAAGGCTGAGGAGTATAGTGTAATAATACAGAACATGATCCAAACTATAAGGGGAGTCAGATTTGAGAGGTTTTTTTTTTTGATGAATGTAAGGAGAATTACAGAATATAAAAATGTTCGGAGGGGTTGTGGCTTCACCATAGTTTTGATCCCAAAGACATACAAGCTTGATGGGGAAGTAGAAAACTCATGCATTGTATCAAAGACTTCTAGAAAGAAGTGCAAAAGCAAGAAGGATTGTGGATTTGTAGAGGGAATTGGAGGGGAGATGGATTTAAATTTATTATGAGATGCAATGGTGGTGCAGCGGTTAGCATTGTCGCCTCACAGCAAGAGGTTCTCCTGCTCGATTCTTGGCTGGAGCGCCTTCTGTGTGGAGTCTGCATGTCCTCCCAGTGGTCGAGCGATGCTATACATGCAGGTAGGTGCGAACGTGAATGGGCGTGCCTTCTTTGAATATTGGGCATTGAGCTGGCAATTCGGCACCGTAAAAATCCACTGCCAATCATGAGCGGACCAGAGTTCCGCTGTGGTGACCCCTAATTGGGAAAAGCCAAAAGACTTTATGTTTGACAGAGTTTAGGCTAGCAAACTGGATAGGTTGTTAGTTGGCTATAGAAAAATAAGAAATGTAAAAAAAAATAAAAGTGGTGAAAAGCAGTGTTTTAGGTCTTGTCATGATTAGACCTTTAGAAGACTGGGAAACTGCAAAGGGCAGTAGATAGTTAAGGAATGTCTAGAAATGGAAAAGAAAAGACAAAATAGAGTAAAGCAAGTAGTTAGAAATGATTAGACATTCACTTTATTAACAGGATAAGTTGTGTTACACTAAATGTGACATAAAAGGGATAGCTAACATAAGACATTTTTTTATGGATGAAGGATAAGATAACACAGTGAAGAAAATGAGAGACAGAATTTAGGAAAGTACAGGTGAGCTGATCCAATTATGTTGCTGACCAAAATAATCTGTGGATGAAAGTTCAAGAAGTTGACATAGAAAATTAAGATAGCATATGGAACTAAGATTAAGGAATGACTAGGGAATAGGAAAGTGGTATAGAGATGAGGGAGGCAAGGTCAGGAACTTACAGGAGTGAAACCTGAAGGAAGAGCAGAAAGGGAGAATAGCAACATGATATTTATCTGAGTGGGATGAGGGTGTTTATTTACAAAAGGAGCAAAGGTTTTTGAAAAAGTCTGTACAGGACTCTATGCAGTAGCTAAAATAATATAAGGGTAGAAACAGGAGCAAAATTGTCATGTGATTTGGGAGGTAGTATTCTAAGTGAAGAGCAAAAGAGTAGATGGGGATTTCCTTCTCTCACTTTACTGAAATGTAATTTGGATGAATGGATGGAAACGTCAGATTCACCCCATGTTTAGCACCCATGTCCTTCATGGATAGGGGCACCAAGCAAATGTCCTCACATCTCCTCGCTTTGCCTATCTTTGAGTTTCTAATGCACAAAACACAAGGGCCAAACAATACCATGGGAATGTAAAGCTACACTTCTTAAGATTCCTCAGAGATCAATAGCCTAGTAAATACTTATTAACATATGGTCCTAATTTCTATGGCGACAGAACGAGTGCATTGAGTCATTTGCATTTACATGGTAGGAAATGAAGACTTCCTTATAGATTATTAGAAATGTGTTGGGTGGAAAGCATGTAAGGTGAGGGCAATGGCATTTTATCATGGGAATGGGTACCTAGATGCTGGGAAGATGCAGCAGTAATCTTACTATTCAAAGAACATGAGTGGTTAGATAATCATGCAAAATATGGACACAATTCATTAGGCTGATGTAGAAAAATATTCGCAAGGGTTTTTGGTAGGGTCAGAAGGTGTTAAGAAAGTTAGGAAATGAAAGGCAAATTGACCTCATGGAGGGAAGGTTGTCCACAGGCGGAAACTTCTGAACTGTATGGACTAAGTGTAAAGGGAGAGACAAAAATGGTATGTAGTCATCTTATTTGACATAAAAGTATGACACATTTGAGGTAGCAATGTCACTTATCCCGTTCTATCTTTTTATTGGTTATGGAGTTTCTGGCTATATGAGCACATGATTATTCAGCTGAGAACACAGACACACAGTGGTAGAAAGATCACTTAATCTCTATGCACATGCTAGCATGATGTTGGCCAGAAATGCTGTGGTGGCTTTGCTGAACATGTTGGAAATCTTTTTTTAGAGCCTGAAGGAGTCTAGGCTTAAACATCATCTAACAAATATAATCACTGTAATTTTAAGATAGTGAGGTCTTAAAGAGGAGTAAGTAGGGCTCCATAAAGTAGAGAATGCAGCTAAAGATTTAGGACTGAAGGCAATAATGGAGATTCAGGAGAAGTTATTAGTTAATCAGGAGGAGTTAGCACAGAAAGTTGAAAATAGTTTTGCCTACGTTTCTTATATTACATAAGGCATCTATGGGTGGATCCAAAGGCTTATCAGGTGCAAAAGCATAAATCACATGTGGTCAGTTTATATGGAAATGGAAGAAGTCATAGACTAGGAAGGGTAAAATGCATAAGGATAGAATTTGTTAGGGAGGGGTTAGCCAGTCTTTGAGAATTTCATTATGGCTGTGAGCTGGGTGCAATTATTGCACAAGCCTAGTTTAGGGAGGGGATAAGGTAGAAGAGAAGGTCTGGTATGGGTAGCAGATGGAAATGATGAATATTATGAAGGGGTCCAAGTTATCTCGTTATTTGTGGGATACTGTAGGGCAAAATAAAAGGACTGTGCTTCAGCTTTGAGTCCTACACAGGGACAGATGAACAACGGATGGTATTCTGAGGATGAAAGATATTTTAATTATAAGACAGGATGACCAAACCGTCAAGGATTTTGAGATGTAACAAAACTGAGTTTGGTCTCAGGCAGGGAAAATAGATGAAATTTAGACAAGGTGTAGAAGAAGCATAGACTGATTTCAGCATGCACAAAACTGAAGAGGCGGGAGATGGCCTATGTATCTTGTGAGACAAATGGATGAGGAAGAGGAAAGTAAGTCAGCCTACATATACTAAGTTAATGAGAGAAGATAAAAGTAAGCAGACTGAAATGATTTGCAGAAGAAATGGGTTACCGTGTATGGAACTTTATTAGAAGAATTTTACAGGATGCATGAAAATTATGAAGGAAACTAAAATGGGTGGCACCAATGTAGGAAATGCAGATAAAATATTACAGAGAAAGTAAAATAACCCCATTAAATTTAAAAGTGAAGGACTGGTGAAGGCAAATAGCTGTTGAAGACACGAAGAGGAAGGTATTGCTAATATCTCACTTCTAATAATGAGTTTGTATGGCAGTTTGCACAATGAGCAGTTAATGAACAGATTCCCGAAGTCCAGGGTTTGATTCTTTCAGCATTCATTTGTATACTCTGTGACCATCCATATTACAATATTTATTCTCTGATGTTTTCACTAGCTGTTGGTAAGATGTTTTCTTGAATCATGCCATACTGACAACTTGTTCTTGCTGATGGTTTAATTTCAGTGAGCTGATGCTTCACTTCACCATTATAATGTTGTTTGTTTTATCAGCAGCAATGGTTTGGACACATGCTGGATCTGGCACAGAGGAAGAGAAAAGGACCTCTTCTTGGGGGGGGGGGGGTGTAGTCATGTTCCTGTGTACACAATTACTGGGGAAGAATCCCTGCTTGCACCACAGTTGATGTGGTGGAGCTGTATACAAAGAGCTCATGGTCTTTAGATTATTTAAGTACACAAGTATTTAAGTAGATAGTGATGTCCCATTCCACACCAACCTCTTGTTAGACTTTTCAGGCTGGCGCAGTGGTGCTACAGCATAAGGGGACTCACTAATCCCCAGCACAGATAATGGCACCACTCCAATCTAGCTCAACCCTCACCTCTGGGAGAATGAATAGCACATAAGGATTTTACTTCAGTGGGATTGAAAGGGCCACCTAAGTGCAGAGAGGAATGGAAGCTAAATGGTCTGAGGGGACCAATGCAACAACATCACACAATTATACTAAATGGATGAAAAATTTGGAAATCATCTTTCATCAACTCAGATCTTTTTAAGAAAGTTAAAAAAATCTAGGTTTTCTACATATCTATACCAATCCATGCAATATTTGTTAAAAAATGGGGTTGGGAAAATTCTGAGTCTAAGTTTAAAATGTGTTATGATTTTATTTATTTTTAACATTATTTATTTATTTGCCAGTATGCAAAATGGCAAAAGTAGTGGTGGATAGACAGATTTATTTATTTATATATACAGAATGTCAATGCTGGCTTTATGGCCTTTATTAACATCAACTGGCTATTGTATCTAATCAAACAATTTCTGAATCACACTCAGTTTAGTTATAATTCCCTGAACACAATGCAGACTTTCTTCTTATTTATTAGCAGTATTCTGCTAAAAATGATTCTGGTTCTAGAAGAATACGCAAACAGTTTACTACAATTCATGCTGCCTAATTAATGAATATACTGTATGGTACCTTAGGAGTTGATGCACAATAAATAAATTGTGCTACAGCTCTGTGCAGACTCATGGTGATGTTTTCCTTGGAAATGGGTTTGCTGTACTATTTTAGAGGCAACTCCCATTTTGTACACACTAACTTCATTTGCACAAACACTAACTTAGCTATTGCATATCGATATGTCATTCTGGAAAATAGAAGAATTTTATGCAACCCTGGTATCACTTGCCCTACAGTGTACATAGCTATTTATTAATAGCTTACTCAGACTATTTCCCTGAGGGTAAAACATGACTTACCACAAAACTCATCTGTCTCTATAGATTAACCCACGGCAAAACAAATCCAGCTAACTGATGAACTGATAAAAATGTAGACACCCTCCTCAGCTCAGTGACCTCATCATGCATGCTGACACATTTGTGGATAATTTCTATGCCCACCTCAAAGCATGCATCAAGGCATCTGTCCCCATAAGATGTACATACAATGCCAAACTCAGGAATAAAGGAGGAACCAGAGTATAAACAATCTATCCAATAAGAGGAAAAAAAAACATAGCCTGTAAAAACAACTATAATACCCATTCATCTAGAATGAGCTCAAAAAGATCAACAAAAAACTCAGAAACAAAATCAAATAATTTGAAACTATGTTAGAAGTGAGATTTGCTTCCCCTACTAAGGGCAACCACAGAGCCTTTTTTCAGTTATTTCAGACACCTTAGATGTGATGCCCAGAAATGGTCAGAGCTTATACATAACATCAACATCTACTCATCCTTTGGGGACATAAACATACTGGCAGACAAACTAAGCTCTAACTTTACTCCACTATCTCTCCTAACATTCCCTAGCTTATTAGTACATCCATACCATCCACTATGATCACCTGCAAACACATCCTGGATGCTCTCTCCAAAGCCAAAAACACTTGCTCCACGGGTCCTAAAAATGTGCCAGGCTGACATATCATCAGCACCAGACATTGTCTAGTTGACTCATTACTAAGCCTATTCAGTCTCAGTCTCTTCAAAGGATTCATGACAGAGGTATGGGAGACCTGCTGTAGTCATCCCAATCCCCATGGGGGACCCACTACGTACCCTGGAAACTATAGACCTAGAAGCATTGTTAACCATATCTGTAAAGCAACTGAGCACATCATTATGGAATGTATTAACAAGGACATAGGTATTCTACAAGTCTTGGACCCAAGCCAGTTTGGGTTTGTTAAAGATGGATCCTGCCTCCTGAATCTGATGGGCTTTGCTGAATATGCCACTAATGCATTACTCTCAAGAAAATCAGTTCACACTGCCTACCTGAACCTGGCCAAAACCTTTTATACTATCCCACATTCTGGCCTTATCAACAAGCTAACAAAAATTAAATGTAACCCCCTATTATACCCCCTGGAGAGCAAACTGGCTAACAGATGGATCCCAATCTATTAATATGGGAGGCGCACTGTCTTTGATAAAAGTAGTTACCAGATTAACCCCAAGGGAATGGTCAGCGGAACACATCTGTTTGGTATTTACTTTTCTGATACCAATGCTGACATCAAAGGCCTATGACTGACCAAGTCTGCAGATGACTTCAAACTTGGAGCTGTCATAAAATCTCCATCTGACTTCCAAATTCTTCGGGATGGACTAACCCACACCAATAAGAGGTGCTCAGTCCATGACCTTAAACTAAGTGCCAAGAAATGTAACACTATATCCTTAGGCAAAACTAAACATCCATGCACTGACCACATAGGTAACATATTTTTCAAAGATGATTCAGTCATTAAGATCTAAACACTTTCATTGACAGTTATCTATCCTTTGATCACCACATATGCACTGTTGTTAGGAAATCCTTTTTTCTTTCTAGACTAATCAAAAAGGACATTTTTTCCAAATTTAAGGAAGTAATCATCCTTCTCTACAACTCCCTCATCAGACCCTTAATATAGCATAACAAGTATTTTGAATGTACCTGCCTACATGACCCAGTGTAAAATACCACAGCATTTCCTCACAAAGGTAATCAAGGACGTGACTTTCATGTGTTACTCATACAACTTTGAAGTTCTCTTTCTCTCTCTCTTTTCTGTCTCCTATAGTCTCTTAAGAGTCTAGCCTGAAGAGCCTTGAAGGATCCAGTCTTATCTGACATCTTGTACATCTACAAAACTCATAACACCCTCAACATCTGCCCAAGTGATCTTAATTTCCCCTGAAACATAAATAAAACCTGCTGTCACTGTGGATATGTATCCGAGACAATCCCTCTTTTATGGAATGTAAAGCAAAGTATCTCCTCAGCACACTTTAAGATTAGCCTGGGAGAATGGATTGGCAACAGACAATTTTTGTGTAAAAATTAAATAAAGGGATCACCCAGTTACTCTCAATTATCCTTACCCCTATACACATAACATACACTAAAACTACCCCTTCCATTCACTCATTTATTTCAGTGATAGCCCAGGCAGAAAAGCTTAAAAAAGCATATTTAGTGAAAGAAAAACATTTAAAGAGATGATAGTAGACTTTTTGTGACTACAAACGGTATTTGAAGTTTAATGATTATGGATTCAACATAGACTGTGTATTTTGGGAATGTAGCAAGTAGCAGTTATCAAATAAGAAACAATTTAAAAAATGGAGAATAGCTGTGAAGAAGAAAGTAGTTAGAGTGAGCCAGTTGAGGAAGAGTGGGGACAGGCAACAAAGAGGAAGAGACTGACTTAAATGTTTACAGAGATCCAAAAATACTAAAATGTAGTATCTAGAGAATCTAGAGAACTAAATATAAAAGAATGGGTGACACGAGGATTACATTGCTAATCTGCATGATCAAGGTTACAGAAAAACAGAGCTTTAGGATTCACATTAACAGTTATGAAAAGAGCAAAATTCTAAGTTACTGATGAGAGAAACTCTGTGTTATGAATGAAGCAATGGTTGGGAGGACAGCAAGTGATTAACCATGAGAGAAAGGGCATAGGCAAACAGAGTTAAAGAGAAGAGTGTGGGGAATATTCTTGAAACTGCTCAGTGTGTGAAGCCGTCTGAGGGTAGATGGCATCTTTTTCCAGATTTTGGCCACAAGACATGAACAGACGGCTTTACCAGGCATGTTTGAGGTCACATTTGAGACGTCAATTACAGTGAAGATACCATTTTATTTTTATTTTCTCAGATGGCCTGATTTTTAATACTCTCTGTGATTCAGTCTGGTTCAATTTACAATATGTTGTTTTATGGAAAAGAATGTAAGCATTTTGCCCATTTTACTGTAAATGATAATGCATAAACAACTATATCAGTTTAACTTATCAAAGCATTCCTTAACATTAACAGTGACTGCATGGGAAGAAAACGACTGAAGGGAAAAGCACCGTATTAATACATCCACACAATTAGCAAGTGCACAGATTTATAATGAAATCAGAGGGAAGAGCAAGTCAAAATACAACCATGACTAAGATGTGACCAGGAATAAAACTACATGAATGGCATACCTGAAGAAGTGTTCAATTTTGTTTCAAAATAGATGTTGTTGAATGTAACCAATCTCAGACCCAAATCTGAGTTTGGTGTATGGGAGCCCAGCCTCCTGTGTAAGGAGAGAAGAGGGGCATCTCCCCTGTAAAAATATGTACTTTAAACATTTTAATTTGATTATATTGTGACCAGAAACAACACTTTTCTCTTTAACTGCACAAACAGCAATGGCTGCAATGTGATGTATAGTATTTTCCCTTTATATCTCTCTTTCTTAAACAAGTGGACAATCCAGAATGTTATCAAAACCTTGTCATTGTGGCCATTAGCATCTTAAAGAATCAGTGGGCTATTCCTTTCAAAATGAACCCAGCACAATACAACAGCACTCCCTCAATCATAGTTGTACCTGTCTGTTAAACAGGTAGGCCTACTGGTCAAATAGTCACTTTTCAGGGGGGACCTGGGAGTAATGTCTGGTTAACTGACTTATTCAAGTTCACGCTGTTGGTAAAGGAGAGCTGAGGGAGTCAAAACCCTGCACTATAGGAACTACAACTTATAATGTTAAGCCTCTGTGCCAATTCTCAAATAACACTGCCTCAAATCTCCCTGATGTAGCAGCTGTCCCACAGCAACCATACCATCCACATCATGTGTGCATTCTATGAATGATCCTGAAGTCAGAATAAATTCTAGAACCACACATACTGCAGCTTGGTGTACAGTAATATAGCAATAACCCACGCTTGGGTGTGGGTAATGCTGGATTTACCCACGGTTGGCGTGGTTTGGTCCCGAGGGCGAAGATCTCCGTTGCTTTTTTTAAACCTGTGTCGCTATGTTAAACTCCTTTAACATAGCGAGACAGTGTTTTGAAAAAGACATACTAATGGAAAAAGTCCGGGTGACCGGACCTTTTTCCATTAGTATAAGTCGATTTACAATGTGCACGATGACCAATCAGCGTGCACGTTTTGGAATATTATTAGGGGGGTCATGGTAGAATATTTATTATACAATGGAAGCTTATTAACATTCAAAAATGTGCATGCTGATTGGCCAGCCCAACCAGCGTATCCACTGTAAATTGAGCATACACCAATAGAAAAACATCCGTCTGCTGAAGTCTGACCAGACTTTTTTCTATTAATATATGCTGAGGCTTTGCAGTTTTCTTGAGTTAAGATGTCAAGAGGTACATACAGAGTGCAGAGAAAATACAAGAAAATCAGATACGTTATGCAGAACTAAAAGAAATTGTATCTGATATTCCTTGTATTTTTGTCCTGTCACTCATACATCTAAACTGCCTGGATTTCACAGTTTAAAAAAAAAAAAACAAAAGAGATAATTTCACCATTGCTTGCATTCCAAAACACTGAGAACGTTAAGTCCCATATGCATACACGTACATCAACAACAGCAGCAGAATGCAGGAACAATGCAGAAGAACACCACGGCACCATTATACAAAGATATTTAAGAAAAGTAAGTAATTTCTTTCTAAAGTAATGTCATTGTAAAATAGCAATAACTGACTCGTGGGTGTAGGTATACTGACGATTTACCTATGGCTGCCTTTGTTTAATCACTTGGGGTTCACTCTAGTGATTAAATCACACTCATCAGTTATTGCTAAAATATACTGAAGAGCAGCAGTCTCCATATGGTTTTACAAAAGAAGAAATGTCATTCAAAGAAGCAACAATGAGGTCATATTCAAAAGGCAACCATAACACTCCATCCTAAGTTACACTGCAGTAATGCCTATGACTCCAACGCACTGATGTCTTTAACATATGTTCTACCATTCCATATGTTAAGAATTCATGATGAAAGCAAGGGCTTTAATAAAATTTGACTATCCGCCTGAAATATTTTCAAATGTGTCCTACTCTTGTATGCAGCATTGGTTTTGATAGCAAGAAAGCATGACTGTAAATGTTCTGATGACTTTAGATGAATAAGTTGAATAGAAAGGTCTGGCAGACTTTAAAAGCATTACAGATTAGCACATTTCTGGTCTAGTAGCAAGGAATTCATTGCAGCAACAGAGTCTTTTTTAGGTGGCAATAAACAAATTCAGTGCTTATATACCATATTTCCCAGTGTGAAGTATTTTTCAGCACACACATAAGCTGCTGTCTTCTAACCTGAGATATGTTTATTTCTATAACAGTAATTGGAATTGTTCTAGTATAAATTGCAGTTGTCACCTGGTGACAACTGTCTAAGTTCATTATTTGATATAATCTGCTACAGCTGTTTGTTGCTTTTGAAAAGTGACACAAGTAAAAATTGTTGATATTAGCAAGAGAAATCACGTTCTGGCCTCTTATGTAATTTCTGGTTATTATAAGAGTAGATGAAAAACAGTGTTCAGGTTTCTTGTCTGCAGAAATTATAAAACACATACAGTATAATTGGGCATTACAAACCTCATGGAAGCTGCGTAATTATAATCGTGACCTTAAAATATTTTCAGTGTGACTTTTTTCAACAAAATCTGCAATGATAATGGCAGCCTTGGAACTCTGTTCTGCTTATGCGTCCTGATTATATTAGCACCATTCCAATTAACAGTAAGGGTGGGTGTCCACGACAATGTAACTGACAAGGGAGATTTATATAAAGGGGAGAGGTCCTTAGCTGCTTGTGTGCAATGACTTACATATTCTGCAGTTTGAGTAGTGACCTGCATATTGGTAATGATGTGTCCTTCTAATAGTACTGATGTGACCATTTTCCACATTGAACAGTTCAGAGTTTTAAAGCTCCTCCTATAGATAACTTCTGTGTTGGCAATAAAAAGACAAAAGTTTTGAACTTCATGGTTACTAGACATGCCATCTAGTAAACGCCTCAGCCTAATTTCTCAATTGCCTTGGAACGTTGTCTTTTTACGTGACTTGCTCAGAGTCAAACAGTAGGTAACTGGAAGCTGAGGGAAGCAAACCCTACACTACAGGAATCAGCTTACTAACCTTAATCCTCTGCTCTAACTGCAGACTTAAACAGTGGTTTTGATATGTTAACATAGTATGTTCTTAGTATTTCCATGAGGCCAGAGCATGACACAAGTGAAAAAGGACTAAGTTGTTTCAAAACTTCTAAGCAACTAACTTTGTTACTTGATCAGACCTGTTTGACTTTTAATGCTGCGATTATGCAAAACTCCTAGCCATCAGGTCACTGCTCCTAGGAATTTATTTTGCCTTAAATTCCTTGTTACATAATAACATCATGACACCTAACAAGCATATTGTGCAGTTACTGATATGGTAGACACTGCTGTGACTGTAATCAAGGTATATTGAACAGGAAACTTGTGCTTTGTGTTGATGAGAGTCCACTCTTATTAATGTTCTTTTCCAGATTCATAACAGTATTATTGTCACCTCTGACAAGCATCCACATCAAGACAAATGTTGGGCTGTTACAGTTTATACTGCACTCAGAGATTGTGCCATGATAATATGGGTGCTTATATGGTTCTTTGTCATGCACAGTAATGTGACACTTTTTCGTATACTGAAACAAAAGCAACCTCTGCAAGTACGGCAGCCGCACGGTCTCAATAACAGTCAATGCAAACCAAAAAAATGGGAGACCAGCATATGGTGGCTCCAGATAGATCCTTTATTGTAAAAGTGCCCTTAACAAAAAATCAGGAACACAAACCGGTTTCAGCTGTACAGTTACATAGCTTTCATCAGTGTAGTTATCAGAAAAGTAAGAAATGCTTTATATACATAATTCAAAGGACATGTGATCAATTAAAGACGCTCATTAAGCCCTGGTTTAAAGAGACCTCCCAGTTTAACAATCCATTTTTTCTCCATACTGTTTAGCAAATCATGCCATCCCAATCTATTGCTTCTGGGTCTCATTATTTTATCTATGATGGTAAAATTAAATGTGGCATTTTTATGTTTCATGGTATGTTTATAGAGGGCGTTGGTTTCTTTATGATGTTTAATGTCACTAAGATGTTCACATATTCTGAATTTAAGATAAAATAGATCAGCATATTCCATGCAGATGACTATATTTCATAATTTTTGATTAACACAAAGATACAAGAAACATTCCTTGGGGATTTTCCCTGGAAGTTTGTAGCTGCCTTTATTATTTTTTAGTTTATTTTTGTGACTTTTGACATTGGGATGGAGTATTGGTGTGTCCCTTTATTCATTTTTTACTGATTGTCCTATCTTCATCCCTGTACTAGACATTGTTGATTACTGATTCTGGAATCAGTATGTATAATATTACATCATCTGGAAATTAGACACTTTTTCCATAGGCCTTGGGCTTATTGGTTCACACAATGATCGGCTTAGGGCCTATTATACTTTAATAAAGTAATTGTGACACTGTACTATTGGTTGTATAGCACCAAATTGATACTTTTGTGACCACATCACACAGTCATTCTTCTCTTTGGCCCCGGTGCTTATTGATCCATGTATGAATCGGCCAAGGTCTTAAAAATATATTGATATCAGTCATATGTAATACAGTGGTCATTTTGTTTTCTAACATTTTAGGGACCTTTGGGTTCTGTTCTTAATAAGCATTTTGCATTTGACTATTGATTCTGAGGCCATATAATCAATATTCTATTATTTTTTGATTCTATACATCATGGAATTAAATAATTTACTAAAGGGCCTTGCCTCTGACAGGGATGACTTAACTGTTTTTGGACTAGGGACAGCCGGAGTGATGGTGGATAGTACTGATGCTGGTCCCGATGTTGAGAGTTGTGAGGATATTTTTTGAATATGAACAAACATATCCATCAATTACGCAACAATGAATGGCACTACAGGCTTTTTCAGGCTTATTTAACCAAGGGAATAACACCACAAGGCCTACGTATCCGTACACAACCATTAGTTAGCAACCCTGATGATATCTTAATGAAAAAGTGGGGGGAAGTACAACAGCAGGCGTCTCTCAAATTTGTTGAAATACTAGCTGATCATCATAATAGGCTTATAGATAAAGATATAGAGTCCATCACTCAGTTATGTGATGTGGCCATAAAATATGAAGGGCAACCCATATATAACACCAGCCTTAAGAATCTTGGTAAGGAGCTGATCACTTTTGAAACCCAGCTCAAGGAATGAAAGAAGAAGAAGTTCCTGAGGGACTTAGGCAATTATGATAAAGGGGACCCTTTCAATATTGGCAAGGACAAACATGTTCGATTCACACAACACAGCAGGGCACCATTGAAAAGGAAATGCACTAAATCTATTTTAAAAAAGAGTTCCACACATAGTACAGACACATCAGGTGATGAATCATCTTCTGACTTAGAGACTGACTCAGTGGGTGCCACTGGCTCCCCAACTTTGAAAAGGAGGAATTCTATTGCCCCGCAGGATTTCCACCTAGGAGGGGGGGGGCAGAAATACCGTGGAAGTAAACAATACGGAGACTTTGCTCCAAATGTTTGTACAAAAGGAACAAATGTGAATGCAACTAATATTTCCACACATACTCTCACTGCTTCAGATGTTGAAATCTTGAATAAAGGATTATCATTCATTCCTGTTTTTTTTGTTCCTGAAGAAAATTTTGTTAATGATATACTATCTTTTTGCAGGAATCTTAATCTTAAATAATTTTTTCAGGCCCAGACAACCTCAAAGATCACTGACGAATTTAAATATCACAAGTCTTTATTCATGCCCTCCATGAGTCATAATGTGTTCTTATTCCAAAATGCTATAATAAAGGATCTTCATTTTCAGTTTAGGAAATACCAGACCTTTGTCGAACAATATTTCCAAAATGTCTATGGACAAAATCATTAAGCTAGCCAATAACCATGAGTTAGTTATCATAGGGGCAGATAAGGGAGGGGCTGTAGTTGTACAAGACTGGCATCAGTACGATAAGGAAGCTAATAGACCGCTGTATGAGGCTCGTTATTATACACATCTCAGCATTGACCCTACACTCTTCTTTAAACAACAAATTGATGATTCCCTTTCCTTAGCAGTTGAGGAAGGTATTGTTAGTAAGAACACCAAATCACAATTGACCATAACTAATCCATGTCCACAATATATATATATATATATCTTCTGCCGAAGATACATAAAGATCTACATAATCCCCCAGGTAGACCTATTATCTCTGGTAGGAACTCACTCACAGGACTTCTGTCCATTTTTCTTACCAAATACCTGCAACCACTTCTTAAATGTGTCAGAGCACGCATCAGAGACACTACAGAATTTCTTCAGATTATTTCTGAAGCACAATTAGAACCAGAATGGTTGATGTGTACATTAGACGTCACATCTCTTTATACTATCATTCCACACTGGGCAGGGTTAGAAGCCTTAGACTATTGGTTAAATAAAACAGAAATGTATAAACCAGGTTTCAACACACTGCTACTTTGTCTTATTGAACATGTGCTCACAAAGAACATATTTTCTATCAGGACAAATGCTTCTTAGAGATTAAGAGTACAGCTATGGGAGCATCTTTTGCCCCAATATATGCCGATTTGTTTATGGCATATATTGAGGAACAGATTATTTATGATAACTCCCATTACTTATACATAGACAAAATGGATATCTGGAGGAGATATCTGGATGATTGCTGGTTGGTGTGGCGAGCGGATGTGGAATACCTTTTGGAATTCATTACATATTTAAATGAAAATAAATGGGGAATTGAATTCACGGTTAACTATGATAAAAACAAAATTATTTTCTTGGATGAGTTGGTTTCTAGAGCATCTGACCACTGAAGTCCATTGGAAATTCCCTGAAAATAATTCACTTCTCCATGCCACCAGTTTTCATCCACCCCATATCTGTAAGAACATCCCCAAATCTCAATTCATGAGGATGAAATGCATTTGTTCCATTAGAAATACATATGAACATTTCAGGGATGATTTGAATCTCAGATTTAGGGACAGAGGTTATAAAATGGGCCAAGTTTTACATACGAAACACGATGTAGATAATATGGAGTGTGAGAAACTTCTTTATAAAGTCAAGTGTAATAGAGGTGCCCCCCCCCCCCAGATTAGTCACTACATATGGACGTAACACCAAGGTACTAACGGATATTGTACAACATCAGTGGAATATCTTGTCATGTGACAGGGGAGATTGGGTGAAATTTTGGGTGACAGATGTCTTTTTTCATTTAAGAAAGGTAAACATCTTGCTGCGTTTTTCAATCACTACAAACATGGTCAACTTCATAATACGAATCCTATCCAAGTTAATTTGTCAGGTGATCCCTTAATTGGCTGCCATCCTTGTGGTCATTGTGTTCACTGTTCCAGGATATTAAAACCAAAAGCTTCAGCAGCCAAAATACCCCTCAAGTCTATGATATCTCATTTTTTCCCATTTGTGCTACTGATTGGGTGGTTTACTTAGCTAGTTACAATTGTTCAGCATTCTATATAGGGCAAACTTCCAGACCTCTTAAATTCAGAATATCTGAACATCTTAGCAAGTTAACTTAGGAGTGTACTTTCTGTTACCCATCCACTCGTCAAGGCTTCTCTTGAAGAGTGTTAGTAAGGGGCTCTGCCTAATGTAGTTAGGAATTTTACTCCAAAGCATGGGGAGTCTCTGTGTCAGGAATCTATCCCTCCAGCATGTTCTATTTATTGTTCTGGCGAGGTTTAGCTCACTAGAGCACGTGGCTCGCAGTGACTTGGATTTCTTTAGGTGGAGCATGTCCATCAATTCTGAGTTGGACATGGCCTTGTAAGTCAGGCAGAGATCACCTCTGAGTAAGCGATATGCCACTGAGTACAGCCAGAGTTTTTTCAGTCGGACTGCATAGGACATATGTTTGAGGCCAGTAATCCTCTTGGTGAGGTGCTTTTGTGGTCTTTCAAGCTGTTGGAAGTGTCTTGTGAGGTACATCCCAAATGGGGCATTGTACTCTATGATGGGTCTGATGAGTGACGAGTAGAGGGGCACTATAACCTCTTTATTTCTAGATGTGAACCCCTTAGTAATTAGATGGGCCACATAGAAAAAATTCCTAACTACTTTGGCAATATGATTGTCAAAGGAGAGATTACTATCTACCTGGGTCCCCATATCTCTTATTACCTCTTCTGTATTAAGGGGGCTGCCGCCTATGTGGTAATTCGTGAGTGTTTTGTTTTTTCCAAACGGGATGACTATGCATTTTTTGGCATTTAGCTTGAGGCCATGACTTTGACACCAGGTGTCTATCTCAGTAAGGCCTTTTTGGAGGATGTCCGTGTTAGCTGGAGAGTCAATTATGGCTCCCAGTTTGCAGTCATCGGTGAACTTGGTTAGCCATAGTCCTCCAGTGTTTGCCTGTACTTCAGAGAAATATATGCCGGACAGTAGGGGTCCCAGAACTGAGCCTTGCAAGACACCACTTGTGATTGGTTTAGAGTCATACCTGGAGCCCGCTATTCTTACCGTGTGAGTTCTGTCTGTAAGTTAGTTGGCAACCCATCTTGTGATGTAGGGGTTTATGTTTAGGCTGGTGAGTTTTTCTATAATACCCAAGTGAGGAATGGTGTCGAACACCTTGGCGAGATCAAGGTAGGCTGTGTGAACCACCTTTCCCTTGTCTATGGCCTTGGTAACTGTCTCGAAGAAGTTAACCAGGTTTAGTAGGCATGATCTGCCCTTAACAAAGCCGAACTGGGTCGGGTCAAGTGTTTGGAGGTTCCCAATGTCTTTGTTAATGAGTTCCATGATGATGCGCTCCATAGCCTTGCAGACCAGGCTAGTTAGGCTTATGGGGCAATAGTTACCAGGGTCAGTTGTGGCTCCTCCTTTGTGGAGCAGAATAACCATTGCTGTGCACCATTCTATGGGCACGTAGTCTGTGGAGAGGCTGAGGTTGAACAGCATGTTTAGGTGGGGGGTTAGCTTGTTCTGTAGTTCATGCAAGATGCAGCCTGGGACACCATCTGGCCCCATTGATGCTGTGTTTTTGGCTTTTGAAAGGGCTGTTTTCACCTGTGCTTCTGTGATTTCTGGGACACTACACTTTTCCGGTATTGTTGTGGGCCCTTTTGAAGGTGAGAGGGAGGTGAAGTTTGCACTGAATCTATCTGCCAGTATGTTGGCAATATCAGTAGGTTCAGTATATTATGTGCTATTTTGCACTATCTCAGAGCATATCTGCGAGTTGCCACTTAGATTTTTGACATAGATAAAGAAGGCTTTGTGGTTATCTTTCGAGTCCTTGGCTATTTTTCTTTTGAAGTTAGCCTTGGATGATTTTATGAGAGACCTTAGTTTCTTACTGATACTGATCAAGGATGTCTTTCCTTCTTGGGATTTGCTTTTTTTCTGAACTAGTTTCCTCCTTTTGTTGTATAACATGTTTATGGCAGAGGTCCACCAGACTGGTTCTTCTCTTAGGGGAGTGAGTCTTGGTTTTGCTAGGGATGGCACAATCCATGCATCCTTGCAGGTACTCACAGAGTGCAATTGTAAAGGATTCTGCATCTTGGGCAGTGTTATCCTTTAGCATGGGGGCTGTGAAACTTACCACCTCTGACTTAAGTAAGGTAAAGTTTGCTTTAGAAAAGTTTTTCACTGTGGTTTCCTTGGTTGGGGGTGGGGGTGGTGGTGGGGTGTGGACATCCAGGGTGATTAGTTTATGGTCTGATCTAACCAGTGACGGGTTGACCTCCGGTACAGAGCACCTGTCGCCCATGTTGGTGATGACCAGGTCCAATATGTTGTGACCTCTGGTAGGGGAGTTTACCAGCTGATCCAGGGCATTTGAGTTGATAAATTCCAAGAAGCGCTGAGCCTGGGAGTTTGTACTCAAGTACTTTTCCCAGTTAATGGTAGGGTAATTGAAATCTCCTAAGATCAGGGTGTTCGGTAGGACCTTCATGTTTTCCAATGTCTCCAGAAAGGCGGAGTGGTGGTCCTGGGTCATGGAAGGTGATCTGTAGCAGGCCACAATTTGCATTGCAGATTTGCCCGATGTTAGTTGCACATGGATGATCTCATAGGTATCATGCTATGCCACTAACCTGGAGGTGTGGGTATCCTTGATGAATATGGATACACCCCCTCCTTTTGTGTTTCGGTCCGTGTTCTGTGGCCAACATGTGTGGTATGAGTTGTAGCTCAGTAATGCTGGAGTGCTCTCTGGAGCCTTGAAGCAGGTTTCAGTTACTGCAAAGATGTCGACATTCTCCATACTTAGGAGTGCTTCGAGCACATGCATTATGAGATTTAAACTCCTGGCGTTGAGTAGCATAACCCTCAGTTTTTTACTTGTGCTGTTTACGGAGGTGGGTTTGAATTTTGAGCCTTGCCTAAAAAAGGCACTATGATGGCAGCAAGAGCCTTGGGCAGTATTCGAATGCCAAGGGATGACAGGTGCAAGCCATCTCTTGAGAAGCAACGCGGCTTGTCGAGCATGTCATCCCAGGCTGACAGGAACTGGATCCCCTTTGAATGACACCAGAAGCTTAGCCAATTGTTGAAATTGATCATTTTTTCACTGAGGTATCATTCTTGGTGAGGGCAGGATGTTACTCAGGGTCAGGGTCATACCCGCATGGGCTACATGATCAGAGAGCTCTTCCATGTCTCTTTTCATGTAGTCCAGGGAGGTATGACTCAGGTCGTCCACACTAACATGAACAATGACAGAGTCATATTTGTACTTGTTCTGGAGAAACCTGAGTGCTTGTGTTATGTGGCGGATTCTGGCTCCCGACAGGCAGCTAACAGTAACCTTCTCCTTGTCCAGCCTAGTGAGTGGGGTGTCAGTGTGCCTGACTATTGAGTCACCTATTACTAATGTGTTAGGTATGTTATTTTGCCTTAAGGGCTGTGATTGTGCGGCACATTGATTTTGTGTTTTATGTGTTGTCTGGTTTGTGACGGGAGGTGCATGTTTTGTGGTTGTCTGCTTTGGAGCTCTCTGATGCTTTTGCAGGTTTTTATTTAGAGCCTCCGAGTATGATTTTGTGTATTTATGTGTATCTTTTGCCAGTGCTGGTTTAATAGGTCTATGTGAGGCTGGAGGTGTGGTGCAAGTGTTAACCTTCTCCTCATGACTGTCTATTCCAGTCTTGGGTGGAGATACCTTAGCCTCCAGTTTGGCTGTATAATTGCATCTCTCACATATGTTAGTGTTTTGTGGTAGGAGGAGTGGGCTGTCTGTGTACATGAGGCAGTTGTAACATTGCCTCGGGATACCCAGATTCACCAGCTGGACTGGAGAGTACACCTGAAGTTGCCCTTTGGTCATACCTGAATATTAGGGTGAGCTGCTTAGTCGCTTGGTTGGTGAGGGGTGGATAAAGAGCCTTGCTCTGCTGGGCAGTTGTGTCGGGGTATATTAGTGCTTGCTATTAGGTCTGAGCAAGTGCTGGACTGTAGGATGCTTTTTGAGTGCTTAGGTTGAGAGTTAGACTAGTTTCAAGTGAAAAACTGAAGGAGACTTAGTGGAGCCAGGAATAATTTAACCCTAGCTAACCGGTGCTGCCCGGCACACAAAACCATGCAACGCATTTTTTAAACTACTAACTTCTGGGCTGGAACCACTCCTCCAGGGATAGATGGCTGCTCAAAGTTCCCCTCTCTCACAGGTGAACAGAGAAACTTCCCTCTATCCAAGTAAGGTATGGGCAACTCAGAAATTTGTAGCACAGCCCTGAATTCAGCACTAGCCTGAAAACTGGACTATACTAGCTTAGAAAGGCGGGAAACAGGAAATTTATTTATTTATTTTTTAAAGATAAGGCAAAAACAGTAAAAAGTACACTTAAAACAGCTTTAAACGACTACAAGTGATCAGAAAAGGCTATCGCACTTTAGTGTGTAGCCTACAACAGTTAAACAATTTATTTAAACAAAAACAACTTTTTAGTGCAGGCAGTCAAATAAGTACAATATGTGAAAAAAAACAAGCTTTTAAATCACAATAAGTGCTGGAAAATCAGAGTTTAGGCAGAAAACAGTTAAGTGCAGCAAGAAAATACAGAAAACTGATACTCAATCACTCCGAAGTCTCTCTTTTAAGCTAGAAGGCTTATATCAGTTTAAGGCTTTCTAGTATATAAAGTATTTCTTACTTTTCTGATAACTACACTGATGAAGGCTATGTAACTGTACAGCCAAAACCGGTTTGTGTTCCTGATTTTTTGTTAAGGGCACTTTTACAACAAAGGATCTATCTGGAGCCACCGTATGCTGGTCTCTCATTTTTTTGGTTTACTTTTTCGTATGCCCCAAAATCATTGAGATTCTCAGCCTTATGCCTCCTTTACCGAATCTTAATTTAGTTTGGGTCATCTTACAGATAAATGAAGTTTGCATCACATCTTGTGTTTTCCTTGCACTGTTTAAGGCTCTTGATTATTCTCACTGTCCTTGATGGGACAACTCCACTTAAATGCTTTTCTATATGCTTACACTACCTTTTTGGTGTAGCAGTCGAGCAGTTCTACTTGCCTTTGATCTGAAGGTAAGTTTTACAATCTAGGGCCATTTAATTTCACATTGAATTTGTGGTAATGGTGGAATTTGCTCATTTATTTGTAATAATTGAAACATCTTATCTTGTTATCAGGGGTTGGTCATCTTCTGTTTGCTGTGCCTTTTCATATTGTTGTTTGCCAGTGGATCATTACTTAATATCCTGTTTGGTTAAGAGAGAAGCCAATAGAACTATTAAGGTTCATTTATCTGCACCAAGATTAATGGCCTGAGTTTCAGGATTAAGAATTTTACCAAACAGTGACTTGTGGATAGATTGTTAAAAGGTTCACAGGATCAAAGGTACAGTCACTGATTCATGAGATTCAATTGGAAAACATTTGATATAAAAATGTTCTAGTGGTGTTCATGGAACTACTAAGGACTATCACACTTATGCCCTTTGGGGTACTCTCTTTACTTGGTTATATGCATGCATGCTTATAGGGTCCTTAAGACAGGATCACATGACTGTAATCCATGATGCCTCCTTAGTGTGAGTCACATGATCCAAAACTGAATAATACAATCTGGTGCATCAGGTTATCTCTACCAACCAAAGATCACCAAACTGCTGATGAACGTGAACACAACCAACCAAAAAAGGAACACAAGACGAAACAAAATAGTGCTCAAGTCACCACAGAGAGAAAAGTCATATATTTTCAAGACCATATAAGATAGTATAGTAATCATTTATTCCAAAATAACACTAGGTTATCTTGGAAAGATCTGCTATTTTTGTTACAATGTTCTATTACTTGGTTTATTATACTTCAAAAGCTTTTCAGTGTATATTGTTCGGAACTTAGTTTTCGTTTTCCCCAATGGGGCTCCTTTAACACCTAAAGACCCGGACTCCTGCTTACATAAAGCCTTATCCTACCAAGGCCTTCCAGGTATATTCCCCCCCCATTCTTTTGCATAGGCAGAGAAGCTAATTAGGAGAGGCAGATGGTCAACATAAGCCTTTTTGTCTTACATTAGAGTGACATTTTAACCTTGCTTGGATGTTTATCTTATTTGTGTCTGATTCTTTTGTTACAGGTAGTATTTGAGTTCTCATTTTGGGTCACTCCTTTGTCCACAGAGCAGCCAACAGAATTGAGGCCCGACAAGGAGTTCACTTTTGGATGTGGATCCTTGATCTGGAAACAGGATTTGGAAAGGCTTTGCTGGTATGGCTAGGGATCAGTTGTTGACAGCACTCTGTCAGTTTATATCTGAGTTAGGACAGCCATACATTTTCATTATTATTGAGGGCAAAAAAGTTCACACTGCTTACCTTGACCTCTCCAAGGCATTTGACACAATATCCCACTCGGACATTGTTGACAAACTCAGGAGGTTAGGTACAAACCCGTATGCCACCAGGTGGATAGGCTCACAGACAAGACCCAGGAAGTTAGAACTGGGGAGTCCACCTCTACAAAGAGGCCAGTCACAAGTGGAGTCCCTCAGGGTTCAGTTCTTGGACCGCTCCTTTTTGGTATGTACTTATCAGAAGTCAAGGCCAATGCCAGTGGTCTCTGGCTGACTAAATTTGCAGATGATTGCAAATTAGGAGCTGTCATTGAATCACACACTGACACAAATGTTCTCCAGGAAGGGCTGACACAGACAAACAACTGTCAGAGTCATGGACTAAAACTAAATGCCAAGAAATGCATAATAGTATCCTTTGGGAAGTCGTCCATCCCTGGTAACTATCATATTGACAACATACCTCTTAGAGTTGACCCAGTAGTCGGGGACTTAGGGACACACATAGATAGTAATCTAGCCTTTGATCATCATATGTCTACAGTGGTGAGGAAATCATTCTATGTTGCACAACTTATAAACAAAGGTATGGCATCTAAGTCCAAGGAAGTCACTGTTTCACTGTACTTGGCATTCATCAGATCTATCAGTGAGTACAATGCCCCCTTTGGTATGTACCTAACCAGGCATATCCAACAACTGGAATGTCCACAGAAGTTCCTTATTAAAATAATATAGGGAGTAAGTGATATGTCCTATGCAGACCACCTCAAGGCCCTATCCCTGTATTCTGTCTCCTACAGGATTTTGAGGGGAGATCTATTCCTGGCATACAAGTCATTGTCAGAACCCACTCTGATGGACCTCTTGCATATCCACAAAACAAACAGTACAAGAATTACCCATTCTAAAGACTTAAACCTTGCCTGTGATATGAATAGGACCTGCTGGAGAGATAGGTATGTATCCCAGAGACTACTCCATCTATGGACAGGCTCCCCATCAATGTGAAGCAAAGTTCCTCCTGAATCCAATTAATGTGCAGCTTGGACAATTGGATGGGAAACAGGAAATTCATCCCTGGTTTGGCACCTGGTAACCTGTAAATGGTTCATATCCCAGGCCCATGCTTACACTTATCAAGGGTATTAGAACTTGTCAGAGATTTGGGATGCATGGCTAGGCTTGAAAAGGCCATTGTGGTTGTTAGCCTAGTAAACACCTATGAACATATGAATCTATTCAGTTAGGTGGCAAGGATGCTGGCTTAATTCCCAAGCATAGATAGTTTCCAGTAATCCCAGAGATCAAGTAACCATTCAGCATTTATAGAACAGCTGACTGCTTGCTTGGTCATCAATAGTGCCTAAATTATTTTGCCACAGGGCTCATAAGTTTGTGGGTTTAAAGATCAGAAATTCCCAAATCATAGGGTTGCTCAGTCTGCCCAGGTTAGATTTCATAGCCATCGGCCACTGGAATCTAACAGACAAAGATGCCGTTTTGTACTGGGGGGATAGGGTGGAACTTGTCTAATATCAACTTGCCTCCCTTTCTCCAACGTTTGCTATTAGAAGATGCAATTAGAATGCTGTTACCATAAAGCAGTATTAAATTATACTATCTTCTAGTTTCATTATATGTTCTGAATGAAAGTCACAGTTGTTAGGTTATGGGTATTAATTCTGTTTTTCTTGACTATATTCACCGTACTCATAGTCAGGAAAAAGGGAGGAACAGCCTGCCTGAAATGCAGTCTGGTATATGAATACCCCTTCACCTTTCATTTTCCCTTTGATTTACTGGGCTAGTTGAAGCTTCAGGAATATGGGGGTGAGCTTTTTTTCAATGCTGCATCAATGGCCACTGATTCATTCTGCCAAGAGTGCAGAGTCTTTATGCCACTCAGTTGGCATGGGGTATATGACAGCCCAGACATATGTGGGCTGTCGTACTGCCTGGATGACAAAGATATTAAGTGCAATTGAATTATTATGATGCAAATTATTTTTCATTATGATGGTTACACAATGTAGGCATTCAATTATGACAGAGTGATATGCTTTATATATTATAAACTGGTTGGAAAATCTGTAAGTGTTGCTGTTTTTCTTTATGAGGTAAGTGGGGTTTGGGGACAATACAACTCTGTAATGAGCTATAGTTCATCAAGTAACCCAGTTTCCTGGATTTTGCTTTTGCAGTCACACAACTGTATGGGTTATATGTTACAAGTAGCACTGTTCCTTCCTTCACAAGAGTTGCAGCTGTTATCTCTCACTCAGTGCATTCACTGACTTTTCATGTCTGCAAGGAACAACAATTTCAGGTCCCATTACCTCTGTATGTCAGTCTATGGCTATTCTACACTTGTCAGTTCCTGCAGCCTTTTTATTTTTTTCTTGAATTTGTCTCTGGTATTTTCCTTATCACCATGTTGTACGCTCCCTGAAAAAAATTCTTCTTCACGAAACAAACTATTGATTTTCTGATCTGCGTGTGTGTGTGTGTGTGTGTGTGTGTGTGTGTGTGTGTGTGTGTGTGTTATAATGTATATATTCTCATTAGAGAATATTTTTGTATAACTACAGTAAGTCCTGATACACCTTTGTTTCACAGCTTGTTTACAGCTTTGTCCATGATAAGGTTTGCCTATGTGACCATTCAGAATGTATGTATCTTAAAGACTATGACATGTTTTCAAGTTTTAGGAATAAATATCTGCAAAGTGGGTGAAGGTCACTCCAGAGAAGATCCAAACCATTAAAAATGTGCTATAAATCTAAATTCTGAAATTGCATGTTAATACCAGCAAGGAAAACACTGGGAGGATGTCAGGCGTTTTCTTTCTTTTTTTCTACTAAATGTGGTTGGAGAAATAGGTAAAACAGTTGTAAACATTTATTTGTACCATTTAATAAAAATAATCTGAATGATGTATTTTATTCTGGCAACGGGTGCCTCAATAATTACTCACTCGTGTTTGTTTTGTACTTATCAATCTATTGCAGTGCCTAACAACTTGAGCTGTCTTGTACACATCAAGCTGAAACTAGAGTAGCCATGATACTTAAGAGACACAATGCATGCTTTTTGTGGTACATGCATTGTCCTGAATGCATATCCAGTAGAGAATAAAATATGATTTAATATTTTAAAGGTCTCTATGAACAATCAACACCTGTTGGTTCATAAATTCTTTCCTGTGAAACTCATCCCAACAAAATTTCATACTTTCTTCCCATGAAAAAACTCTGTCCTGGGTGCACATTGTTCCCGCAAATCCCCTTTGATCTAAATAAAAAACTACATGATTGGAAAAGTGGAGACAATGGGAGATGAGGGGGGCACACAAAGTTTTGCTGAAATGTTCATCTGAACAAATGTTTTCTATTGATCATGATGCGCTCTCTTTTAATGCCTCTTATCTTATACAGTCAGTATTTTAGTCTTGTTAGGAACATAGAGTTTTCTGCCTGTCAGAATCTTTCATTAACTGGTGAGGTGCATCTAGCAGTTCTCAAGATTCATCATTTTTCTGTCATGCTTTTTCTCTTCTATGGCACCAACTGTGTGGAATTTTTTACATAACTTTCTTTGGAAATACACCCCTCTGTCTCCGTTAAATCAAGAATAAAACACTAATTTACTGCATTCATTATCCAATTTATTGTTGGTTAAATTTTTCAAAACCTAGTAACATTATTCACTTGAAATGTATTGTACAGAATTGAATGGTTTTAAGCCTCTTAAGTAAAATACAAATTTATTTTTCCATTTCCCATATCTTGTTTTTACTAAGATCACTAGCTCATGGCACCAGGATACAAAGTTTAATCCTGTTAAAAATTTGGTTTTGCAATTCTCATTATATCTGCTTGGACTGTCTTCATTCTTCCAAAGACACACTGATTAATTGATTGTTCTGCCATGTTCATGTATATCACATTACTATTACCCTTGTGATCCAGGTTGTGTCTGAAAAGGATCCATTACATGGTTAACAAAATAATAAATTAGGATCCATTACATGGTTAACAAAATAATAAAGTTCTCCCCTTCCTCAGTCAAGTCTATGAAAGTATTACATATACTTGGAAATAACTTGTTGACCACTAACTTGAAAACAACTCCAAAATTTTATGTTGGATGTGTTTTTTTTTGGGGGGGGGGGGGGGGAGCTATCTTTTCATGTATCATGTATGAAGCTACAACCTACACCGCTCTTTATGATATTTCAACACTGATGCTGCATTAATTCAGATAAACATCGCTTTCTGCAATAAAACAGATTATCCCCATTAGCCTAGAATGAGCATTAACAGATTTAAGAGAAAACTGCTTTCTATTAGTCACTTTTGGAAACATAGATACTCACCCCCACCCCCACCTTCCAAGCATTAATGTGGAGTACCAATGTAATTTCTTGAATTTTCTGTTTCCTTTTAATTCTTGTTTTTGGAAGAATAACTAGAAATCCATTATAATCCACATTCCCTTTTCTCATCACAGATGTTATCTTCCAATTAACAGTAAAGCAGATGTTACAAAACTTGGAAAATTAATGTTGTGGAAACCTACACAATTCACAGTGCAAACGTGATATCATTACCACTTCTAATATTTCTAATACTGATTAATGTAGACTAGATATTTGTTGCCAACATCAAGCTCAGGTTCAGGTTAGCTGAAATGAACAGCCTGCATGAGCTCAGTAGCCGATCTCTCAAAGATGGTATTACAAGAGTGTCAAGGAAAATAAAAAGTAAAATACTATTAAATGTTAATTAAAAAGAATACTTTACTACATGCACAACACTCTTCAAATCAAACCTAAAATGTTCAGTCAGTTTTAATTAATCCTAGCAAATACATTGGTAAAAATAGTTCAGTATAATTAGGTTGTACTAGTTGATGAAGCTAGACTGAGGCTATCTGCAGTTTTTTTAATCTGATTTTTTTAATCTGGATCATAAAAGACACAAATAACTTTAACTACCTGGAAAAATCTCTCTTTCATAATACAGTTATTCTAACTATGCTGTGTACTACACTACATGATTAATTATGTATAAGAATAAATACAAACAAAAGACTTCAATGAGTCAAACCTGTACTATATATATGAAATGAATGAAAATATTCCACAAACCTCTGTGTTGTTGCCAAACCACCAGACATAAGTGACTGTGCCAACATGTCTTGGTTTTATTATGACAGTAGCGTTGATTTCTTTATTAAGTGTAGCAACAAAAGGTAGAGAAAGGTGAACATGCTCCAAAGGGCCTGTCAAGGAAACCAAAATATGATTAGTTACATCTACATCTTCAAAATGCATTTCAAAATCCAAACAAAATCATATTAATTTTGGATATGTTTAATTAAAGAATTGAAAGTCTAAAGAATATATTTTTGACAAGGTTTCGATAATTACTTAAAAGTGTAGACTTGCTGTGCAATAACACAATTGTATCCTGAGCTTAGTAAAGCAACATGGTTGCCTTTAGATTTTTGGTGATATCGCTTTTTTAATTCATCTCATGCTCATGTATGCCCAAGCAATTTAGAAAACATAAAAAGGCAAGAAAAAATTACTATGTTGTACCTTTATTGTAACTACTGTTAAATAAATTACTGCAAAAAAGTCACTTGTCTCTAAATGTGAGGTACTAGAATTTATTGCAACAGTGCAACTCATACTGTGCAGGTATGTTGAGATGCACTACTTAGCTATCAGGTAAGTCACAATCATGCATATTCTAAGTAGGGATATACTGCATGACTATGAATCACTCGACTGAATGACTTGAACAACTTATAATTTTAGCTCCCCTCGATCTTCATTATAAAGTAGAGCAGATGGATAGCAGACTACACAGAGGCACCCCCCCCCCACCCACTGCATAAATAGATAGCAAAAGACAGTTTTACATATACACGCGTACATACAACTTCTACGCTGCATTTACCCCAGCTGCTATCCTGTAGGGGGATAAGTACAACAGAGCCCTTGAACCTCTATAGACTGTGGGAAGCAGTATGGAGATACACACACACACACACACACACACACACACACACACACACACACACACACACACACACACACACACACACACACACTCTGCATCTGCGATGTCCCCATCCATACTAGCTACGGTTTACATCAGATACAAGAAATCCATCAGACACAAATACACACATGCATGCACTCAAAATAATCAGTCATAGAAATATGCTCAAAAGATCTACTCAGGTACTGTTCCTATATCCCCAGCATACTTGCATGCAAGCGTATATACATTCTCTTAGACTTACATATACATACTGCACAGCAGTATTTACCTGGATCTGCAGTATAAGCAGGATGAAGTTGTTCTTCTTGACTTTGCAGAGACTCTCTCTCACTGAAATTCAGAGGTGCATCCAGCTAAACTGCTGTGCATACAGATATTCCAGTATGAGCAACTGTAAATCAGCACACTATGCAATTTAGCCTCCACAGCAAAGCACTGAATGCTAATGGACAGCATTAGGGAAGGCCTCACTTGATTACTGTAGTTACAGGTTCCTCTGAACTTCTCAATGATCAGCAGAAGAGAGCTGTTCTGACATGCAGCAAGGGAATATGGATTGGAACAGCTTTGGGTAATGCACAACGTAACCTGCACAGCTTTTGATAGAATGCAAGCTGTGTATAAATTCCATATTGGGTGTTAAATACATCTGTGAAGTATTTCACATCTGGATTTATACACAAAGTAGTACTGTAGCCCCTAATATATTTTATTTCATAAAATGCCGCATGATGTTGTAGTCTGTTGGCAGAATGGTTCAATCGATATGCAACTGCAGTTCCTATTGTGCTGAGAGCATGATTGTGGGGCAGCTGAGGTAAGATGCTTCCAAGTAATATCTTCTTCTTGGCTGAACTTTGATTACCACTTACATAGGTTCATAGGTTGGTGCTAGGCTATCAGCCTTAGGGCCTATACAAGCCTAGCCATAACAATTCCCTGGCTATTTCTTCCCACACTATTTAGTTCCCTGGACCCCTGTCTAGCAGGACGACTGACGTGATCTCTGGGGTGAATTTCCTTTCTCCCATCCAATCATCAAGGTTCCTTTTGAAGAGGGCCAAAAAGGCGCTCTGGTTGACATGCATGGGCAGTCTATTCCAGAGTCTGGGGAGTCTCTGGGTCAGCAACCTATCCCTCCAGCATGTTTTGTTTATTGTGATGACAAGGTTTAGATTCCTGAAGCGTGTGGCGCTGAGGGATTGGGATTTCTTTAAGTATAGCATGTCCAACAGCTCTGGGTTTGACATGGCCTTGTATGTTAAGCAGAGATCACCCTGGAGTAGATAATATGCGACAGAGTATAGCTGGAGTTTTTTAAGGCGGTCAGCAAAGGGCATCTGCTTTAGGCCTGTGATTCTTTTAGTGAGGTATTTCTGAGGCCTTTCCAGTTGTTGCAGATGTCTTGAGAGGTATATACCAAATGTATTCTATAATAGGTCTAATGAGGGATGAGTACAGTGGGACAATGGCCTCCTTTTTTCTGGATGAAAAGCCCTTAGTAATGAGGTGTGCCACATAGAAGGATTCCGTGACTGTTGTGGCGATGTGGTTATTGAAGATGAGACCACTGTCCACCTGTGTCCCTAAGTCTCTTATCACACTTTCAGTGTTTAGTGTACTGCCACCTATGTGGTAATTCATGGGTACATGTTTTTTCCCAAAGGGGATAACTATACATTTCTTGGCTCTTGCACCAAGCATCTGTTTCTGTAAGGCCATTTTGTAGAGTATCAACATACTTTGGGGATTCAATAATGGCTCTCAGTCTGCAGTCATCTGCAAACTTTGCTAGCCAGAGTCCCTTAGTGTTGGCCTGTACTTCAGAGAAGTAGATGCCAAACAAGGGAGTTTTTTGCATCCTGGGATTTTCCTCTTTTCTGCAACAGTTTCTTCCTTTTGTTGTAAAGTTTGTTTATGGCAGGGGACCACAAGATTGGCTTCCTTTTTTTGGAGGAGAACATCTTGGTTCTGTTTGGGATGGTACGATTCATGCATGAGTGGATGTGCTCGTACAGTGCCTTAGTGTAGGACTCAGCAGTCGAACTTTCAGTTCCCATCTGCATGGGTGTCATGAAGTTTGTAACTTCTGACTTGAGTAGTATGAACTTGGCTTTGGAGATGTTTTTTATGGAGGTTTCCTTACTGGGGGGGTGGGGGTGGGATGTGGATGTTAAGGTTGATTAGCTTATGGTCTGACCTGACCAACGAGGGGGTGACATAGGTGTGGAGCATCGATTTCCCATGTTGGTAATGACCAGGTCTAGGATATTGGAGCCCCTGGTGGGACTATGGATTAGTTGATCCAGGACATTGGAATTTATGAATTCCAAGAACCGTTGGGCACAGGTGTTGGTGCACAAGTAGTTTTCCCATTTAATGGTAGGGTAGCTGAAATCACCCAGTATTAGGGTGTCTGGTTGTATATTAATATTTTCCAGTATGTTTAGAAAGGTGTAGTGAGAATCTTGGGACATGGTGGGGGATCTGTAGCAAGCTACAGTTTGGATTGCAGTCTTACCTAGTGTTAGTTGCACCTGGTGAATTTCAGACACATTGTGTTGGGCAACTAACCTGGTGGTGTGAATGTCCTTGGTGAATATGGACACTCCTCCACTTTTATTGATTCGATCCTGGTTTGGTGGCCGAAAAGTGCGGTAAGAGTTGCAGCCTGGTTTTGTAGGGGTGCTCTCTGGAGCCTTGAACCAAGTCTCAGTTACTGCACAGATATCGATGTTCTCCATTTTTAGGAGTGCCTCAAGAGAGTGCATTTTGAAGTTTAGACTTCTAGCATTGTGTAACATTACCTTCAGATTTTGCATGCTTGTACCTGTTACAGTGGTGGTTTTGTCCTTTGAACTTTGCCTAAAAAAGGCACTATAGGGGTGGCAAGAGCCTTAGCCAGTAACCTTAATCCCAGGGGCGACAGGTGCAGACCATCTCTGGCAAAGCATCATGGTCTGTCGATCATGTCATCCCAGGCAGACAGATACTGGATCCCCTTTGAATGACACCAGAAGCTTAGCCAATTGTTGAAGTCAATCATTTTGTCCTTATAATGTGGCATCATCCTGGGTGAAGGCAGGATGCTACTCAGAGCTAGGGTCATACCTGCTGGGCCACATGTTCCAAGAGCTCTTCCATGTCTCTTTTCATGTAGTCCAGGGAGGTACATCTCAAGTCATTCACTCCAACATGGACAATGACAGAGTCATATTTGTACTTGTTGTGGAGTGACTTGAGTGCATGAGTTATGTGGCGGATCATGGCACCCAACAGGCGGCTGACAGTGACTTTCTCCTTGTTCAGCCTGCTGAGTGGGACACCAGTGTGCCTGACTATACAGTCACATATGACTAAAGTGTTAGGCACGTTGCCTTGCCTTAGGGGCTGTTGCTGGGTGGCACACTGGTGTTGTGAGCTATGTGACACTTTGGTGTCTCCCTACTGTGACTGACTCCCTACTGTGTGCACATGATCAAGTCAATTTCAGCAACACTCTATTCCTAGATCCAATATCACTCAGCAAAAACAAGCATTGATATCCATTATTTATTTCTTTGCCATTTGTTAACCAGGCTCATCTGGCTGGGTAGATGCCCTTTTTCAGCTGAGACCCGAGGAAAAAAGCTCCATTACTGCAATTAATTTTTTATAATTAATTAAGTATTTAAGTATACAATCATGAGGCGATACATACAGCAAAAATAGATTAATTTCATACAATGTTTGAAGAGAAAGAAAACGTGAACATAAACTGTTACATGCCATACAATCACAGATTTAAATGGGAAATTGCTAACCTAAATATAAGAGTAGTGAGGCATACAGTACCAGAAAGGAACATCCTGGCACAAGGCAAAAGAAAAGGAGGGGTATAAAATGTAAGAGGAGGGAGAGATAGCAGGTAAAAGTATATAGTGAAGATATGAGTACATTGGGAGGGAAAGGCCAAAGAGCAGGGAACATAAGATACAAGTATAATCGATACCTGTAAGAAATAGGGGTTAAAAGGGGGGCGTTGATGAAAAGGAGTCTGGGTTCAAGTAGGATCTTTACAGGGGCAGGTCCAGGAGTTATGCAGGTATTCCTTTATAGTGAGTTTGAAATTGTAAGATTTTTGGATAGTTCTGATATGGAGAGGAAGTTGGTTCCAAGAGGAGATAACCAAGTGGCTATATAGCATTTTTCCCATAGATTTATTTGGTTTGGGGATTTGAAGGAGGTGTTGGTTGGAGGTACAAAGTTCCCAATTGGGGACATAAGGAGAGATGAGGGTTCCTAGCAATGGACAGGCTGCAGGTTGATGGAGGATAGTCTATGTCAAAAGAAACTGAGGCAGAAGGAGGTGGTTATGGAGTTCTAACCAGTGGAGTTTTTCTAAGGAGAGGCAGTGATGTGAGCGATAGGGGAGATTAGTGGAAAATCTAGCAGTTTTGTTGTATGTAAGTTCAAGTTTGGTTGACAAATTTTTTGGGAGGTAAGTGAAGATTGGGGTGGCATATAGTAGGGAAGGTAGTAGTTATGCTAGAGCTAGGGACAATTTAGATTTTTGTGTTAAGAATTTTTTAATTCTGAATAGCAGTCTTAGTTTTTGGTGTGTCTTCTTGATGCAGTTATTGATGTGGATGTCAAATTTAAGTTTGTCAAATTTGTCATCTATAAAAACCCAAGAAATTTAGTGTGAGTCTCAATCTTAATAGTAGCATTGTTTAGAGAAGAGACAGAGGAGGAGGCTTTGAGGTTTTGGAGCGATTTGCGGAGGAAGAGAAGGAGTTTTGTTTTATTGGGGGTTAAGTAGGAGTTGGTTATTTGTGAGCCATCTTTCAATTGAATGGAGGGTGCCTTGAGTGAGGGGAAGTAGGTGGGGTAGACTGTCAGAGTTCTGGATGATGGTAGAGTCATCAGCATATTGTATGAGTGTGGAGAGGGGGCAGGATTTGTAGAGGTTATTAGTAAAGATGTTAAATAGGAGTGGGAGCAGGATGGAGCCTTGGGGCACACCAGTTTGAACGGGGAGGAAAGGTGACGTTGCAGAGGGCCATTTGACTGATTGAGCTCTATTTGATAGGTATGAAGAGAACCAGGAGAGAGTAGAGGTAGAAAGTTTAAAGGAAGAAAGTTTGGACAGAAGCAGGTTGTGGAACACAGTGTCATAAGCTTTAGAGAGGTCAAGGAAGAGGCATGGCACGACTTTGTTATTGTTAAGAGATGTAGCAATAGAGTGAGTGAAGGATAGTAATGCTGTAGTTGTGCTATGATGTGGTCAGAAACCGTGCTGTGTTTGGGGTGAAGAAATTTTCCTGAATAAGATATGAGATGGGCTGCTTGTGTACACACCTTTCCAGAATCTTAGAAAGAGGGGAAAGAATAGCAACAGCCCTGAAATTGGAGGGGTCAGTGGAGTTGCCTCCTTTATGCAAGGGTATAATATAGGACTTTTTCCAGATATTAGGGACAAAATTTTCTAGAATTGACCTATTGATAAGTAGTGGAGACTGGATAGGCAATTGACGGGGCTGCGAATTTAAGGTATAGGGGAGGCAGATTGTCAGCAGATGGGGAGTAGGGTTTTAGTTTATAGAGTAGAGATCTGATGATGGATGTGGGGACAGGCTTGACTGAGAAAGAAGTCTTGTGGGGGAGGGGAGAGGGTTGTCAATGTAGGTATCCCTGTTTGCTCTAATTAGGTTTTGTATGGAGTCTATGAAGAAGGAGTTCAGAAGAGTGGCAGTTTCGAGTGGAGAGCTTTTAGGGAATAGGTCTGGAGGAGATGGGTTCCCTGGGTATAAGAGTTTGTTGATGGTACTCCAGAATTTTTTTGGGTTAGAGTGGGGGCTTTTTTATGGGTCAAGATAAAAGGATTTTTTGTCAAGGGTGACATTTTTTTGCAGTGTTTTGTAGTTTCCTATAGTTTTGGAGACTAGTGGGGGTTTTGAGTTTATTCCAGATTTTCCATGCATTGTCTCTCTTTTTAAAATCCTTATATTTGTGAGATTTAGGAGGTTGAGGCAGGTGATGCTGGATGGAGGTAGGATGATGATCACTGAGAGCGTCAGGGAGAGTTGAAGTGTTATGATAGTGGTTGGGGTGAGAGGCAAGTATCCAGTCAAGAGTAGAGATAGTATTAGATTGTTGATTAGAAAGAGTAGGGGAGGTGATGAGTTGAAAGAAGCCATATAGGTTAATGGCAGCACTGGGCAGTTAGAGGTCAGAGTATTCCAGTCAATGTAAACATCCCTTAGAATAATGGTTTCATAGGAGATGGTTTGAGAGCGCCAAGCAAGAAAGTGTTCAGGAATAGGGATATTATTACCAGGAATATATATATTGCAGCAATGGCAATCCTTTTTGCTTGTTTAAGTTACATTAGACTATAAGAATCTTGGCAGGGTTAAAGCAGGGGAGAGGGGGTTATGATACGGGAAGAACCGAGAAGTGTTCTTAATCTGTAAACCTCAAAACACAAAAAGTATGTTTCAGCACAGCCATAATTTATTATGAACTGGTAGTAGGTATTTAAATAAGTCCTATGACAGGGACTAATCCTATAATGGCAAAAATTTTAATATATATCCATTATAATTCACCAAATACAAAACAACTGACTGTTCACTTTCAAGCCTTACAAATGTTCTAGCAATTTTTTTTCTTGTGGGACACTGCTCCTTAAAGTACCTTCCCATGTATATAAACAAAAATGAGGTAAAAATATCTCTGGGGAGGAGGACAGCATGCAATTCGAGCAGTTTAAACTTTCAACAAAGTAAGCCGTTAATGATGAGTTTATTCTCAGTGAGTCACAGATCTCACGTTTAGTATTGGCTATAATATCATTTCTATTTCTTATCTGGTTTATTTTCATGAATACATATCCAGTTTTCATTTGGAAGTTCTGCATGAAACCATGCTGTGTGTTTAACTTAATACAAAACAGATTGAGTTATTGCACATAGCATAACTAAATACTGCCTCTGGTATCCAAAATTACCAAGTCATTTTTGGCATATAAAAGACTGTTAGGACATTTTTTCTCATGTAAGACATATTTTTGCGTATGTTCAGTGTTGTCCACTTAACTGTTCAGTAGGAATGAAACAAGTTGGTATAAAAAATGTCAAAGAAAGTAATCTGCAAGCCCCCTATATAAAACAGCATTTTAAAATGGCTACTTTACTTTGTTGCACTCTCATTTTGCTGCTGTACTCTTGTAATTACGTAATAAACACAAAAGCATTCAATTCTCAAATAATTCTTAAGATAAGTATATTGTGTGGGTGACTAAATGATTCATGACTTAGTCTCAGGTGTATCTGCCTTTTATTGCTTTTTTATGCCTCATCAACCAAATATTGTTACTACAAGTACAAAGTGTGTTGGCTGTCATACTCTGTAAAACTGTAGTATTCTTTCTGATTATCTCATTCAGTTCACAGAAAAATAACTAAAAGATAATTGTGCATTTCTTTTTTTTCCAGAAAGAAATATAACTAAAAGATCTCCAAAATTCACATGTATTGTTATGCTAAGTGTGTTTCAGTGATTGGAATGAGAGTGTATGTTCATCTATCTTTTATATATATATATATATATATATATATATATATATATATATATATATATATATACACACACACACACACATACACACACACACACACACACACACACACACACACACACACACACACACACACACACACACACACACACACACACACTTATGCAATGAATGGTCGTCATACTGAATGACTGACACACACAAAGGTCAACCAAAACATGTTGACCATCCTTAATGCTGACAACTCAAATTACAGACACTAAGTACATCAAAAAAAAAAATCTTTTTCTGATGTACTAACCATAACAACAGAACACATGCAGCTCAAATGTGTCTGAATAGTGGTAGTGTTACAAAACTTTTTTACAGGTAAGGTGCATGGTTAGCATTAGGTTTGCAGTTAGGGTTAATAACCGTTACAAAGGTGGGCAGGGGGGCTTGGATTCTCATCATAAACACACATGCACACAGATCTCTAAATCTATTCCCTTAGTCTAACTCTAATACACACACACTTGCTCCTATACTAAACCTATCCTCTTTCCTAACAGCACCCCTAACCAAAAACACACACACTCTAACAAACAAATTCCTAGCCTTAAATACAAAACAAATAAAGAAGAAAACTTTACAAAAAACGTACTTACATTAGTCAACTGTACTGGTACTCACTCAAACAATGTTGGAACAAAGTGCCAGTCACTCAAAACGCATTACATTTCACTTTGTCAAACTTTAATATAACTATATACACATATATAAAACAAAGGGTAAAATGGTCACACATATAAGCAATTAAAAATGAATTGGTAAATCTAGAGTCTTCACTGTGTAGTACCACACACCTTATGCAGTAAAGGCTCATGGGATATATGCAAATGACCTCTTATTGACATACCACTGCTTCAACTACATGGCACCCTTATTTTTATGGACATCAGGATTGACTTTAAGACCTATGTTTCTAGAGTATAGTCAAATAATCCACTTACACTGTAATGATGGGGTCGTAAAAAACAGCTAATGGGATTTGGGTTTATTAGCTTTATTGACCTGAATGTACGCATAAAGGCTTAAAAAGTAAAAAAGTCATGAGCATTCAGAAGCCATGTAGATGAAACAGTGGTATCCCCTTAAGGGCCCATTTGGATATATGCATGTTGCTTGGGATATTTTGCAGGCAGCCTTACTTTTATGGACATCCTTACATTGTGTACCAGCCCTAACCATAACCCTAACCCTGACAGCAACCCTACACCTTACCTTAAAAAAAAAAAAAAAACTTTCCCTAATAGTACCACCACTCAGAGAAAAAATATTTCTGATGTTATTGTTAGGTTTCTTTATAAAACACCAGCTGAATTCTTCGTTATCTTCACTAGTAAAAAGGAAACGGCAAAATAATATTTAAGTCTCACAATATTACTAATATGATTTTGTTGATTAGAGATATTATACTTAAGGGAAACATCTTTATATCCAAACTAACTTCATCCATCATTTGGTGTGTGTGTGTGTGTGTGTGTGTGTGAAATTAGCAAGTTTTCTGATGACTGAATTACTTTTAGTTGTTGTATAATAGTTGTATATGTTTTATTCTCAGTGTATCAACACGTTTTGGCCCCCACACCCCCTTGATCATAAAACGTCTCTTCCCAGCTCCATGCCTTATAATATTAAGAGGGGTTTAGCCAACAGCAGAGAAGTGCATTAATCCCTGTTTAAAAGTGAGGGATTTTTGATGCATGCATTTCTTTCTTTGTCTTCCTTGGCAAGCATGATGCAATGACTGCCCAGCTGATTCAGAAACAGAGATCACCTTGATGTACCAACAGTGCTTACCTGAAGTGTGTTTGCACTTTTGAGGGTGGGAGGTGTTCTCTGAGTCTTTGAGTCTCTGAGCATTGGAGATGAACTAAAGTTTTTTTATCGGCAGAAATCCACCAACAACCTCCATCCTTTATGGATTAGTCAACATTAGTCATTTTGGAAGGAAGTTATCACAAACCTTCTTCCGTTATAGATTAGTTAACATTAGTCATTCATGTCTTTATATACCCATGGAACTCTAAAGGTACCCAAATCTGTTATATGATCCCAACATACCTGAACTCACACATGACACATCATCACCATCATCATGATGCCCCTTTTTCCCACTTTCTACATGGGTCAGGGTGTCATGTCAACTTTCACCATCTGTCTTTCTCTGTCTCAGTTCAATGACATTCTCCTGCCTTCTTTGACACTCATGCCTGATGATTGCAGGTCTTGTTTCACACAATCCATCCACCTCTTTGCTGGACACCCTTGTTTCATCTTGCATTATTCCTGTCTGTCCCAAATCATTTTCTTCCAATTGTCTTCTGTTTTTCTGTGAATGTGCCCAAACCACAGTAATCTGTTTTCTTTGACCTTTTTCTGCAATTGGAGCTACTCTGGCTTCTGCCCTTTAGTCCTCATGTCTTCTTCTGTCCCACACTGTGTACCTTACAGCCCATCTCGGGCACTTCATCTCCATCGCCTCTAGCTTCCTGAACTGCTATGGCTTTACTGCCCAGGTTTCTGTACTTTACAGAAGTACTGGTCCCAACACTGTTTTGTACACCTTACTTTTCAGATTCTTTGGCATTCTTCGGTCATACACTACCCCAGATACTCTGTGCCCATTGGCTGCTGCCCCTCTGATTCTAGATTTGACCTTCTCATTCGGACTTTCCTTCTCCTCAACCATCTTTCCAAGATACTTGAAGCTGCTAATCTGTTCCACTATTTTGCCTTCTGGCTCAATTCTCAGCTTTTCTGAACTCCACTTGCTGCTATTACAATGCTCTTACCTGTACTCAGTTTCATCTCATGTGCTTTCAGTTTTTCATTCCATGCCCCTATCCTTTGATGAAGTTCTTGTTCAGAGTCCGCCAGTAAATCCACATCATGTGCATACAGCAACTTTATTGATCTGTCCCCTCCATCCTGTTTGCTAAATTAGTCAATTGCCAGTATGAACAGTAGCTGGCTCAGAGCTGAAGCCTGGTGCACACCCACTCCCACTGGGAACATCTATGTGAGACCGAACCCTGTTATTGCTTGAGTCATTGAGTCCTTGTACATAGCCTGCACTAACTCTATCAGTGTTTCTAGGAATTCAAGCCACCACAGGAGTCCAAAATCTACTTTATTGGCATATTGTCATATGCTTTCTACATGTCTAGGAAGGCCCATTCGGACTCTTTCCTCATCATTAACTTCTTCTCAGCTATCTGTCTCATTGCAAACATCGGATCAGTTGTGCTGCATTACTTCCTACTACTCTGCATATTTATTTATCAGTCAGCCTCTCCAGAACTTTCATGCAGTGTGACAGGAGTTAAATATTTCTGCACTGCCCACAGTTGTGAATGTCACCTTTGTTCTTGAACACTAGCACTAGTATGCTTCTTCTCCAGTGGTCTGGGATACACCTTACTCTCCACACTGCTATAAGCACCCTCAGGAGTCATTGCTCCCCTATCTCACCCAGCATCTTTATCACATCTGTTGTGATCTCATCAGAGCCTGCTACTTTCCCTGACTTCATTTTACTTAGTGCTGTTCCTACTTCTTCTATGGTGAGTTCCTCCGCTTCTGTCATCATAGCCTGTGCGTGGGGCAGTACAACTTCTGTCGGCTTTTCTTCATTAGGAAGTTACTGGAAGTACTCCTGCCATCTGTTGTTGATGTCCTGTGGACTGGTGAGCAGGTTGTTGCTGGAATCTCTTACGAAGGGTGTCTGACTATCTTCTTTATCTTTCTGTCTTTGCATTGCAACCTGATGGAGTTTCTTTGTCCTGTGTCTCTGATGCCTTGTTTTTTGATATGGCAGCCACTCTAGTCTCCTTGTTAGCCAACCAGTATTTTCTCTTAGCCTTGCCATTCTTTTTCTGTCTCCCTCTTTTTCCTGCACTCCTTCTTTCATTTGATGATGTCCTAGACTTCTGCATTCAACCACCAGTCTTCCTTATGTACATTATTTCTATATCTGGACTGGCCACATATTTGTTTGGTAGTCCTCACACATGCTGCTTTGAGGCACTGCCATTCTTCTTCAAGTCCACCTATTTCCTCTTCTACTTGAGGTGCCAGAACCCAGACTATTTCCTTGAACTGGTGTGTTTTTTCTTCATTCAACTTCAAAGTTCCTCAGCCTGATTTCTGTTGACCTTAGAGAGCCCTCTCTGACCACTGCTTTTAGCTGACTGTGGCAACCAGTTGTTCATGCTAATGAGCCAACTGTCTATTACTTAGGACCTTGGGCTGATAGCCTAGTAGCTACATATGAACTTATAAAAATCTTGATAAGTGGATGGGAAATAGGAAATACACCCCGGGGATCACTTCTGTGGCTCTGCTCAACAGGGGCAAAGGAAAGTAACTTTCTTGGGTGGCATATGTCAGGGAACCTTGTTGGTTAGGCTTACTTAGGCCCTTGGGCCGATAGCCTAGTACCTACCTATGAACCTACCTATGAACCTATGGGGATGACTTTGCAATCTCTGATTCTAAGTACTGACCTTTCTTCACTTGGAGGAAGTCTATCTGAGTTGCATGTTGGCAACTCTTTTATGTGATCTTATGACTATCTATCTTTCTTAACTATCATTAGGCTGGAGTCTGATTTCCATGAGTTTGTCACTAATTCTGATGGCATCCATTACTGTCTTCTGAAGCTTCTCCCTCACATAAATTCCCACACCATTTCTAGACTGATCTCCGTTTGAATAATAGACTCTGGATCGCAAACCAAGTACCTTTGCTGCTCTTCCATCTTCTCTCATGAATAGATAGGATGTCCAGCTTCTTCCTTACCATCATGTCATCCAATTCCAAGTTGCCTCCTGTCAGGGAATCTACAATAAGTGTAGCAATTCTTAGTTAATGTTTGACAGGTTGACTGGCTTGATATCCAGCTTTCACTAGTAACCCAAGCTGGGCAACTGGACACCGTCCGGATGGCAGATTATTGACCCAGACCTGCTGGGATTTACAGCGAGCAAAGATTAGTTAAGAAATGTATATGCACCCCTCCTACCATTAGCTTGGATGCCTGGCATAGGGTGGAGTATGCTGGCTCTTCAACCTACTTTTCACCGCAAATACCCATCCCCATTTGGAGACATTAGTCAACAGGACTGAATCAGCTAGAGCCATATTTTACACCATCAAGTGGTTAGCCCTGCCACAGCATGCAGTTTGTGATCCACGCTCTTCTACCATGAGGATACTGGACACCACAGAAGATGCCCAAAATGGTTGGTTTACACAGCTCTTCCCCCTATATGGCACCATGTTGAGTCTGCGCTGCTTCCTACAGCTCCATTCTTTGGTGAGATTGAGATGAAAACAGTTAGCATAATTTTCAGAGATGGGAAGAATCTCACAGAAGCAGTGAGAGCATGCAAATTCTAAGCAGGCATTGACCGGAGGACAAGACTGAACCTTGCAACTTGTGCTTGGGAAGCAAGGACCTTAACTATTATGCAAACTGGTTTGGAAATTTTTTATAATGGCTGTCTGTCTGCTACTAGAACAGCCTGACAGCAAGAAGTGGAAATAATTGTGGTAATGTATTTCCTGTCTCTGTTTTACCCTAAATATGCCAAATGTGTGCATCTATGACTAAAGAGAAGGCTTCTCATGCAGACAATTACTGGCCTAATCCCAGCATTTATCATTCTTATTTGTTTTATACATATGTAATGTGTGTTGGGTTATATGTGTACATGCGGTGTCTATATCATAACAGCAAACGCTAAAAATAGTGAACGTTGTTATGTCCAACTCAAATGCCCAAAATATGAAAACAGCGAAGGAACGGATCAGCAAATTTTTTTCCTAGGAAAATAATTTGCTGATCCAAAAAAAAAAAGAGTATACAGTCAAAATTAAGTGAGGGGGCTTTGCCCCCCCAACCCCAACTTAAATATACCAACTCCGAGATCACACCACAGTGGAGAAAACAGCAAAGCCCAGAGAACGGCCTAGCAAATTTTTTCCCTGGGAAAAAATTTGATGATCCGTTCCTTCGCTGTTTTTGGCTTTCGGACTTTGAAGTTCGATATATCAGTGTTCGTTATTTTTAGCATTCACTGATGTGATATAGACCCGTGAGCATGTGCATGTGTGGATATATATATATATATATATATACACACACACACACACACACACACACACACTCACACGAAACACACACACAAGCACCCGCATATATATTAATTTGTATATGTATTATATTTGTGTGTGTGTGTGTGTGTGTGTGTGTGTGTGTGTGTGTGTGTGTATATACATTATGTATGTATATATATATATATATATATATATATAAATATATATATATATCTATATATATATATATATATATATGGGTCTATATTACGTGATCGAAAATTCAGATGTTTGAACACGTAATGATCGAACCCAATTGAACAAAATGGCAGAATGTCGAACAGACGGAAAAAAATAACAAAAACCCAAACAAACTATTAAACTGCTTTATGCAGGGGGGCAAGCTCCCTGCACCCCCCACACCCCCCGCTAGTTAAATATACCAACTCCGAGACCGCACTACATTGCATAAATGGAAATCTGCCCTTACAGAGATTTCTGTTTACGTGTTCGACATTCTGCCATTTCGCTCAGTTGGGGTCGATCATTACTTGTTCGAACATCTGAATTTTCGATCACATAATATTGACCCGATATATATATATATATATTTATATATATATATATATATATATATATATATATATATATATATGTATATATATATATATATATATATATATATATATATATATATATATATATATGGGTTCACTTCAAAATCCTGAAAGCTCAAAATCCTGAATCTCAAAACCCTGAAAGCTCAAAATACTGAAAACTCGATCTCGGAGTTGATCTATATAAGTAGCAGGGGGTTTGGGGGGTGCAGCCCCCCACATTGAGGGTGGAGGTGGGCTCCCCCCCTGCTTATAATTGTAGATGATTAATATGTTTCTGTATATATTTCTGCTGCAGTACAGTCAGTGTTGGTGTCTTGTATGTTTTTCAGTATTATGAGATTCAGTATTATGTGTTTTCAGTATTTTGAGCTTTCAGGATTTATATATATATATATATATATATATATATATATATATATATATATATATATATATATGTGTGTACACATGCTGAACAATGCTTTAGCAAAACATATATTGGAAAATGATGGCCATCATTTTTTGTATTTTGTAATTGCCCAGGTCAAGAAGGTGCCCTGAGAAGGGCCATGGCAGTTATTATTGCAAGGGAGAAAACTTTATTGGCAACTCAGAGTTAATGCTTTTGTTTACCCAAGACTAAATGATTTTTGCTGTATTAAATGTGTATTGAAAAATAAATCTTTAGTGAGGTAATAACTGATTCCTACAGAATTGTGTACCCACATATATGTATTTATGAATGATATTTTATCAGATTTGATACATATCATTATTAGTTTTACTTATTTTATATATATATATATATATATATATATATATATATATATATATATTTGTATCCTTATGTAAGTTTATTAATGTTTTACTAGCATTGTATCTTTAAATTTTAATGGGAGTGATGATGTCATAGAGGGAGTTTCTTATATATATATATATATATATATATATATATATATCTAACCATTTGTTTTTTGTCTGAAGAAGTTCACATCTTCGAAGTGTTCGAAAGCACTAACTTTATTTGTTATAAAAGGTTTGTTTTGGAGTAAACCCTTGCCTTTGTTGTTTTTTATATATGTACACATATGCGTATATTCATATATACATCTCTACATATGTATATGTATATATGGATCTATGTCAAAACAACAAATTACCATAACATTGAGTCACATGACAGAGAGACAACTTCAGCAAAAATTTAAATGAATGAACCCCCAGAACGGTGTATTTCGCCTCCAGGAATCTAACCACTTGGCCACCAATAACTAAAACAAAAACTGAAGTAAATTAAACCCACCAAAGTGGAGGCTCCCCCCGACTTAATATTCCAACTCCAAGATTGCACTACCGTAGAAGAAAGGGCAAAGTTAGCCACGGTGGTCAAGTGGTTAGTTTCCCAGAGGCGAAATACACCGTTCTGGGAGCTAATTCATTAAAATTTTCAGTGACGTTGTCTCACTGTTATACGAGTCAACCTTATGGTAATTCGAGGATTCAAAGGGAATCCATATATATATAAATATATATATATATATGTGTGTGTGTGTGTGTGTGTGTGTGTGTGTGTGTGTGTGTGACAAATACACACACATACACATGTCTATATGTATATTTATATATACATGTATAAATATATATATATATATATATACACATATGTGTTTATGTGTATGTGACACACACACACCCACACACATCTATATGTATATTTATATATTTGTGTGTGTGTATAGATATATATATATATATATATATTTATATATATATATATATATATATATATATATATATATATATATATATATATATATATATATGTGTGTGTGTATACATATATACATATAGATATAGAAGTGTTTATGTGTATTTGTGCATGTGTGCACACGCTCCTACAGGCACTAGGCTGCTATTGACTGTTTTTACTTTACTAATTAACAGGATACTGTATTATGGGACATTATTCCCTATTTTGTGTTTTATTAATTTCTTGTAAGACCATTACAATAGCTAATTTCTCTGTAAACAAACTCAAACAATGCTGCAATTTAATGTTTGTGAATGATTTCTACTTTAATAAATCTTACATATGAGAAGTCTCTAAGGTAGAAAATCACATGAAGCTGCATGAACAATGCTATACAAGAATTTTTTCAGAAACACAACATTAACTAATCGTATAGGTCAATGTTATGCCCTTACACATTGTGATTTCGGGGATCACACTGAGAACCCCTGCTGCTGTTGATAACCTTCAGCTGCTGGAGTCATTACACTTCTTCTATTCCATTTTTTTTACTTTAAATAATGTAGTTAGTTATTGATTTGTTTCTACTTCTGCAAAAGCTATTCCTCATTATAGAGTTCTGTTAAGGGCAAACTCAATACCAGAATTTTTCCTCTGAAAAACAGCGTGCTCCATTTCTGCTTTCTCTTTGTTATACTTCAGCTTATAATATGGTCTTCTGGTTCCATGTAACAGCATTGTGGGATTTCAGTCAATGTTTTCTCTTTTGATTTCATGACCTTTCAACCGCTTATTAAAACAGAAATCTAATACCAAGTGCAGTTTATAAGCCTGGATAAGTAGACAATGAAGGTTTATATTTTCTACCGAAATCTAATAGAGATGTAGACACCAAAAATTCTGTTTCCCATGAGTGGGACTTCTATATTTTGCACCATAAGTTAAGTCCTTGCCGTTTCCTTCTGCATCATGGCTTTTGCCAGTCTGTTTCATATATCATATTTCCTTTGCATGAATAGCCATTTCTTTGTGTTTCAGGTACCCTACAGTTCTCCAGTGGGTCACACCTCCTGCACTTAAACACTCCTTGAAAATGTGGTCTCTTGCTTTGTAGCCCATTGGATGCCTAAACATCTTCATGAGGTGTGTTTCTTTTCTCCTCCATTTTATGTATAATATTTTACATTAACTCATTCACATTTCATTTTTGAGTTAGAATATGCAGCTTTATTAGTATTTATTTTAGACTGTTTCTATCCTGCAAATACACTTAGAAACATGCATCCTTATAGCCTCAATAATATATTTAATACCATAGATTCTTTACTGCGTTGTGCCACTGCATTTTATTTTCTTCTGGAATTAAAATTTGGGGTAGGATTCCAAAGACAATCTGAGTAAGAGATAAATTGTAACAATAGGAATTATGAAACAAATTAGTCCAAAACCAAGGGCTACACATGTATTCATTTTGTATGTGGTTTTAGGGATGGGTTGTCATCTTACGCCTGATTCCTAAGGAGGATCTTGCATAAAATAACAAAACTTTTTAGAACTGAGCACTGGGAAAGCACACCAGAATATAACCGCAAAACAGTGCTGTAGACCATAGATGTGTATGGGTGGTTGCAATGAAACAACACCTCCACTTGTATGTGGAATTTGCTACTTCATGTATTACTTTCAAAACCAAGTCCCTTTTATAGGTGAGCAGTTATGCTACTGGCAGGAAGCTGTTGGTGGGGGTCTGTAGGTTATACATAAGCACACCACAATGTGTGGAAAGTTCATCATTTCACATAGAAGTGCAGCAGTGTTCTAGTCCATTGCTTCAAACAACAGTTGTTCCACTTTCCGTTCTCTAATTGCTTCCTATGTTGCATTTATAGCCAAATGGCAAACAAGTGATGTGGAGGGCAATTGGAGAACAACTTCTGGAGAAAAGTTATCCAGCAGGAATGCCTGGTAGATATAAGTCTGTGGATTCAGGGCAGACTATTACGCTACCCTGAAGCATTGATGGGAAAAGGAAAGAAAAGAAACAGCTGTGATTTTCCTTTTTACTCAATAAATTCTGTTGCATCTAATCATGTTTAGTCAAGGGGAGAGAAAAAAAACCAAATTAGTACAGTAAAGCAAATACCTGCAATATCAGCAGGTGCAAGTATGTGTGTGAGTGTGTGTGTGTGTGTGTGTGTGTGTGTGTGTGTGTGTGTGTGTGTGTGTGTGTGTGTGTGTGTGTGTGTGTGTGTGTGTGTGTGTGTGTGTGTGTGTGTGTGTGTGTGTGTGTGTGTGTGTGTGTGCGCATGCATGCATGTGTGTGTGCATGAGTACATGCATGTGTGTGTGTGTGGGTGGCTGCCAACCTACAATTTCTTGGTTAAGTTTCTGTTTGTGTGTGGGTGGGGGGGGGGTAATTGGAGGTTGCGTGTTTCTGTGCTTCCGCATCTTTGTTCGTGACCATCTGTGCCCAGCACTTGTAGACACTATATTGACTGTGTACTCCTTTAATGATTGAAGCAATATGCAAACCATACAAACAGCAAAGTCACTAGTTTGTGCGTGTGTGTGTGTGTGTGTGTGTGTGTGTGTGTTTCTCTGCAAGTGTAAGACACTATATCTATCTGTCTATCTGATTCTACATTTGTGTGTGTGTGTGTGTGTGTGTGTGTGTGTGTTTACATATATATATATATATATATATATATATATATATATATATATATATATGTAAATATGTGTCTGCATATGTGTGTGTGTGTGTGTGTGTGTGTGTGTGTGTGTGTGTGTGTGTGTGTGTGTGTGTGTGTGTGTGTGTGTGTGTGTGTGTGTGTGTGTGTGTGTGTATTATACAGTATTAAATACTTACATAACTTATATTTTGGTTAAACGACCACATATATGACAATGGTGCACTTTCTGCTCAGTGCTAAAATAGAGTGTACCACAATTTGACTGTATTCCACACATTATTATTCTCCGTGTTCCACACTAGCCACTTAACTTGCCTATGCATATGATCTCAGAATCACACAGGGAATGGCTTGAAATATTTAAAATTTTTAAAACACAGATGTTCATTCCAGGTGAGCTAGTGCCCCTACTGGCTCTTCACAGTCCATGGATGTTCAAAATGTGTGCATTATAACTATGCCGTCTGTCTGGAATAAATTCTCCAGTCCATCTTATAGGTGGCACTGCTGAGCAGGATGACCTCATAGCCATGTAGCTCTCATGCAGTAATTACACAAACACACACACACACACACACACACATATATATGTTGATATAGATATAGATATAGATATGTTTATATATATTTCTCATGTAGCTCTCATGCAGTAATTACACAAACACACACACATATATATCTAGATATAGATATAGATATAGATATGTGTACATATATTTCTATTTATAAATAGACAGATAAATATAGATATTTTTTTTAACTTGTGCTGCCTACAGATAGGGCACCATATGAAGATAACAAGTCCACAGGAAGAAGCATGCTATGCAAATAAATGGTAAAAAGATTCATCATCAAAGCACACAGCAGGATTTCATTGGCCACTCATGGCATACTGAAATTCTCATGCAGCTGGTACCTCACTGTTGTAAGGTTCTGATCTGGCTTTACCCTGTGACTGTGCAGCTGGTACCTCACTGTTGTAAGGTACTGATCTGGCTTTACTCTGTGTCTGTGCAGCCGGTACCTCACTGTTGTAAGGTCCTGATCTGGCTTTACCCTGTGTCTGTGCAGCCGGTACCTCACTGTTGTAAGGTACTGATCTGGCTTTACCCTGTGTCTGTGCAGCCGGTACCTCACTGTTGTAAGGTACTGATCTGGCTTTTACATGTGTCTGTTAGATAATGTCATGACATGGATGTATGACAAGTTCAGAGTAGGAAAGTAGGGTGATAGAGGCTTTCTGCTATGCTGCCCCAAATGCTTTAGAATCTGGCCATCAGTGTCCAGCTTCACATTCTACTTACCATCTCAATGACCTCTCTGAACAAGCTGACAGCTTTGCTGTTTATTCTAGGAACAGCACAGTGAATTAGTGCTGTACAGCTGCTGACTTTTGGTTACTTACCACAGTCTTCACATTCGTCTTGTGTCAGCAAAGACTGTTTCTTCCTTCATCCCAAAAACATGCTGGTTGAGTGTCTCCCCTAACTGCAAACTGTTCATGTGTCTGTCTCTATATAGTTATGCAAAATATATATATATATTTTTTCATGGAAGTAAAAGAAAGAAGGCAGACTCAGTCCATGCTTATACTAACATACAGATCAAAAAGTAAAGAGTGAGACTTAAGCAATGGGTAAATAGCTCTTTTGGACACTATATAGTCAAAATATAAATCAGAGCTCTCATACCAACATGTCTTATTTAGCTGATGAAGGTTTAGTCTCTTTAACCATGTATTTGAGGAACCATTTGTTCTATGAAGCAATAGAAGGTCAAAAATAGGACTGAAGCCTTCATGGCTTGTAAAGCTAGAAACAGATTCCCTTAGAGTTTAGATGAAACTTGGTACATAGAGGTTACCTGTCTTATTTTGATAACTAAGAAGTTTGAGGTCACTAGTGTTTTTATTAGGAACCTCTTTTGTCTCTCACATTGTGTGATGTTTAGACAAATACATGCCAAAATACTGAGTAATGGGTTTGATGAGATATGATTATAGGGAAAGTAAGATTAATTTGGATCCAAATGAGATATCTTTGAAAACTGGATGAGCCAGACACAAGACTTTGCAGAACCAATATGAAAAAATATAAGGTATTATCAAGAGTGCTAAAATCTCTAACAGCATTGTCTGATTCAAGGGCTATGTCACTTCTATGATATGGGAAAATGTTTTCTTTACCACAATTAATTGTACTACATTTTCTCTCCATTAATTATAAACCATTGTTGTTGTTCTCTTAAAATGGTCTAACCCATATTGGGGGAATCAAGTGTCACCAGGAAAATTGATAACAGCTTCCAATCTTTGGTTATCTGCAGACTTAGATAACAATAGTTCAGAGGTGTTGGCTTGAAGGACTGAGAATTAGATGCCAAATAGCAGATGGCCCAACACTTAGCCCTGTGACAGACTGGTGGTAATTTCTTTGCTTTCACAAATTGCACCTGTGATGCTGATCTTGTTGGTCCTGTCACAAAACATTTAGCTATCCACCACATAGCATAAATATTATGTTTAATTTTACAGGATAGTCAATAAAACTTGCATGAGGAATAGTGTCAAAGCCCTTGGCTAGGACCCAGACATTGTTCATGTACAACGTAAGGGGTAACCACTACTTCTGTGACTGTTTAAAAAAAAAAAGAATAAGGTTAAGGAGGTAGGACATTCCATGGACAAAGCCAAACTATTGATGGTCCGCAGTTAACAGATTTTCAATGTTTTGATTGATGAGGTCTAACATAATACAGCTTTACATATGAGACTAGTGAGACTGATAGGTCAATAGCTACCAGGGTATGGTTTGGTCAAGCTTGTGTAATGGCAGTATATGCTTCAAGAATGTAACCAGTGGAGAGGCTTAGTTTAAGATATAAGCCATGTTTGGCACTGATAATCAACAACCTGGTATGTTATCAGGGACCATGGATGAGGTGTTCTTAGCTTCTGAGAGAGCTGAAAAGGCTTCTTCTATAGTAATTAAAGGGATGGCTATGACCACAGAATCTGTGGAATAGCTATGATTGTAGACATAGTAATATTTGCTCTAAATCTGTTAGCTTGGATATTAGCTGTTTTGTTTTGGTCTGAGTGTATTATTATTGTGGACTAACTTGTTTGGTGTTAGCTTTTATCTTCCTAGCATGCTTAAAGGAAAACTCCACTTTACAACTAAAAAAATGACTTTTTCACTTGATCTCTGTTTTTTGAGTTATTTGAACATCTCAACATCATTCTGATTGCTTCTTACAGAATTTTAATATATTTTCTGCAAAATGGCTGTCAGTGGGGCTTGACATATCAATGTAATCTTATTTTTCTTCAAGCCTTTCTCTTTTCCATAATCCATTTCAAGTTTGCTTTATAAGAGTCATGCTAGACGTGATGTATTCCCATTCCGTTGACATATAATGGGATTAGTGTCAGTCACTGTCATCTTATATACTGACTGTAACAGTACTGCTTGTTTTATTTCTTGAATGGCCCTCATTTGTATGTGCCTCAGGGCTTGTTTCATTGTATACTAAGGAAATCATCATCTTCTTTCGGCTGTTCCCATTAGGGGTCGCCACAGCAGATCATCTGTTTCCATTTCTTCCTGTCCTCTGCATCCATTTCTTCCTGTCATCTGCATCTTGCTCTGTCACACAAACCACCTGACTAAGGAAATATACAGCTGCAACCAAAACAGTTGATGAATTGCAGGCCACTGTTCAAAGTATTTTTTTTGTAGTCCAAGATGAATTGACAGACCCTCTCCTACACTTTGGTAAATGTACTGGTATTTTACAAGAATTACAAAAAAAAATATGCTGAATAAAATCCAGTATGGAGTTTGAAACACAGCCAGTCTTTATTAAAATAAAACACTTTAAAACTACAAGAACTGATAACAGTGAATAAAATACATTACATCATTCAATTACTTGACTTCTTAAAAGGGTCATTATGAACTACATTTCTTAAAAGGGTAACTTCACAGAAAGCAGGAGGGAAAAAAAAAAAAAAAAATATATATATATATATATATATATATATATATATATATACATATATATATATATATATGACAGCACACAAACTGAGGCTCGAACCCTAGACCCTCAGACTGAGAGTGTGATATATCAACTGAGCTATCTCATACTACAGTAAGAAGAGCAATATGTATGCATGTACATAAAACTAATCTATATAAAATATTAATGTATATTTGGCTCCCCATAAAAAGATGTATGTGAAATAAATGTGTGAATTCTAAGACATTAACATATACACAGATTTTATTTAAATAATGGCCTAGCTTTTAAAATGGGCTTGAGTGGCAAATGTCCATTCAGACCCATTTTGCCATCCGCCCTAAGTCTAATAATTCATTTTATTTCTTCAGCTTCTGTATAATTAGACAGATCTCCCTTGTGTTCACTGTCCATAATCTTTTCTATAACCATAAAACTAAACTGATGCTCTGAAGAGCTGTTAGCTATGTGTTTAGCAAGTACATTATTCACATTGTGCATAGTAGTACTATAACAATGTTCTCTAACATGATCTTTCAGTCTCCTATTGGTCTTTCCAACGTAGAATACATGGCAGATTTTGCACTGAGCTAAATATACTATATTAATGGTGTTACAATCTGCATGCACATAAAATTTAAACTGCTTCATAGTAACTGGGTGGACAAAATGTCCACTATTATTAATATAGGAACCATAACTGCAGGCTTTACAAGACTTCGTGCAAAATTCACTAACTCCAATCTCATTAATTTCCTGGTCATAATTTCTATTACCACATAACATTCTCTCAATAATTTTCTTATTCTTGTATCTGAAATTTGGCTGCATACCTACTATATTGCTAATCCTACTATCTGTTGTAAGAATCTGCCAGTGTCTACTAATAATCTCTCTAATATATTTATTATCATTGCTGTAATAAATGGAGCACTTTAAATGCTGTTTCTCTAATTTAGTGGATTTTCTATCTGGTAACACATCCCTATTGCTAGAGTAGAAGGAATGAAATTTGTTGTCTCTGTCATATTTTACATCTTCCAAAATAGGACTTCCATATGAATGTTTCTAACCTCTGAATATAAATCTGTGACTGAGCTCCTTTAGTTCATCGTCAAACCTTTTATCTGTGGCATTAAGCCTAGATGCTTGAATGGCTTGCCCTCTCACTACATTGGGAAACACATGGGGGATGCATACTATTGTGGTGAAGCAACTTACTGCATGTACAAGGCTTCCTATAAATTCCAGTAGTAACATTACCCATGTCATCCTTATTGATTCTGACATCCAAAAAATCAATCCTATGTGGATCATGTTTTATCTCAAACTTCAAAAATAGTCAATATTTTGAATGCACCCACAAAACTGTTGAAAAACATCAGCATCTCCAACCCGTACAAAAAAGATGTCATCCACAAAATGATGGTAGAATGGAATAAACTTGCTATATAACTCGTTGTTCAATATGTGTTTGGTTTCCCAAGCCCATTTACAAAAAAATATTTTCTGAATTTTCTCTAAAAGTCACATACATCTTTGATACTACAATTAAGTCATCTTAAAATGTAGTATAAACAGCAAACATTTAAAGCTTAGCATTTTAATACTCTGATGCTGCCTACGTAAATTTGTCAAAAGAGGTGACATCTGCCTTTGAACCATTGACTGATCTAATTGCCCTGTTTTAATATGAAAGGCATGCATACATTGGCAGCAGCTGTGATAAGTTTTCTTTTTCTCTGCAATAAAGGCAATGAAAAACCATTTCACACATCTCTGTCTTGTTTACAGCAGCCTGAGCTCCCGACTACAAAATTTTCTGTGTCTGTGGTATGTCATGCAAGTCTAAACAAATTCCTCTGCAACTTATATGAGAACTTAAGCTTAAAAAAAGTGTGTGGTCTTTACCTACCTTTGATACCAAAGTGAGGAAATGAAAGTTTTATAAAGTACAAGAAGGTTTCAGGTACCTACATCATACTGTAGGGATAAAAGTACCCTAAGAGTTGAGTTAAACTGTAGGAGAAAGTGGAGTCTTCCTTTAAAGAAAGATATCTGGTTATTTTTGGTTTTAGGTGCTATTTTATGTTCTTATTCAGTTTTCTGCTTCCTATTTAGCGACTGGATCCATTGAAGGAGGAATACAGTGGAATTCATTTAGGTTATCAAGTAACTGAAGAACGTATGCTTTTGAGAAGTTTCTAAACACAGAGGTATTTGCAGGGGAAGCACCAACAGTTTTAAAGGGAGGGGGCCACTGATTTATGTTCTGATGTAACAAAGGAAGATGACAGACTGTGCTGCATACTGAAGCATGGGTCAAGTGGTCATATTTGTGAAAATAAGATCAAGGCTACTAGGGCCCTTAGTAGGATGGTTCACTATTTGTACAACTGAGTTAACATTTTGAATGTTAATGAATTCTTCAACATGTTGAACAAGACGGTCGGCCAGTTCATTGACTGACAGTTGAAGTCCCACAGTAAGAAGGTGTTTGGTTTTAAGGTGATTTCAGCAGAGATATTGATAGCTATCATACTGTCTTCGACAGATTTTTTATTGCATCATGTTTCCTGATTGCCTGCTTCCACATCTAATTTTTTTAAAGAACTGTCAACAATAGTCATATTAAATTGACAAATGCCTGCCCTTGAAATCAATATAATTAATACATAGCCTCAAAAGTGTCACCAAACATTAGCTCCAACTTTTCAATGCCAATTTTTACAGCAAACAACAAATAATGGTGCTGACCTGTAATACCTTCGGCATGACTGTTCTGATCAATCATTTTAAAAGAATGAACCACAGATTATACTTCAGAGAAATTTGTGCAAAAAGGATATGTAAACCTTTAGACAAGATGAATAAGAAGACTACAGCTTACCTTGGCGTTCATAACCAAACTTTTTTTTTTTAAAAAATGATAGCCTGAATGTTGCCCAAGCCTATAGGTTTTATTTTGACTTTCACTTACCTCAGTTATTGCACCAATTACATTCAAGCATACTATAATTATTCTCCTACCTAATATCTGTGAAAGAACACAAGAGGCAACACCACGACTATCAAAGGTGACCGTTTATTGAACACAACAACAAATAAATACAAAAACCAGTGTGCGCTTTCACGTTCAATGGAACGCTTCTTCAGATTTGGATCTTACTACCCAATATCACCTTACTTTCATTCCCTATTCCTTGAAGCGTATAGCTAATTTGTGTTTATCATTATCCTCTTCAAAAACAAGTCAAGACTAAAATATTTGAACATATAAATAGCTATGGCCTACTTTCATAGGTTCATAGGTTTCATAGGTTAGTACTAAGCTTACTGCCCTTGCGAGCCATTTTAAGCTTAGCCAATTATCCCTTGTGAGACTCAAACCCTGCACCTTGTGTTTGTAAGGCAAACACCTTAACCATTAGGCCACCCTCCCAACCCTCAGTTATTGCAGATGTACAGCTGTATAGCTGTTAATACTGCAACAACCATAAGCTCTTCTGTCAGCTTTCTGTACAACATCATGAGTAGTGGTCTCCTTTCAAGGGGAGAAAGTGTGTGTGGCTATTCAGTCCACCACTTGTTACTTCTCTCCTGGCTGGAGGAATTAAACTTCTGTTAATGGACAAATTTCATGAATATTTACTATTTAAGGAGAATATTATATTGATATATAAATATTCTAAAGAGATGCTTCTGGAGCATTTCTCCCCGGGCCTCCGCTGAAAACAGGATCTGTGGAACCTAGTCGGACTTTCCCGGTCAACAAATGTTAAATAAAAATAAAAAAAATAAAAAATATATAGGTTGATTCCTCCTTTCTTGATTCAGGAACTGTTTTCTTTGGGCTACCACAAGGCTCTAGTTTTAGGACACATACCCTTTAGTTATGAATAACTTCATAAAAGTCTTTAATTCTTTGGCATGTGCACTATGTCTAAATAGCATATTTGTACTGAAGTGTATTATTCAAGTGGAGCCCCCAAATCAAAATGATTATATTCTAGAAGATTTCTGAGGTCATAGCATTTGCTACTCCTCAAAAGCTGTCTAATACTCTTATCCCTGCTGCTCAAAGACCCGCAATAACTGACAAAAAGATACCCGGGTCATATGATGGACTCCACTCTACTGTTTAAAATTCATTCTGAAACTGTTGTCCAGATGACTTCCGGAAAGTTGAAACTGTGTTAGAGCTGCTCACATCTACTCTCTCCTGCTGATCTTAAGGCAACAGCAGAAAATGTACTGAAATATGGCTTCCTGATAGTAGTCCTTACTTCTTTTCCCAATAGACAGTCTCAAGCAGCAGTCAATAAAATCTGTAGGTGCATTTTTTTCTGATCCATGAACCCACATCCATTTGCCATTACAGACAAACAACAAAACATAAATAAAAATATTGTCCCCATTTACTGCCAGAACTGCACTTTTACTTGATACATTTATCTTCAAAGAAATAAATGAATGGCACTGTTCTCTTTAATTGCCCAAGCTGTCCTTAACAGAGCAAGTGCATTTCTTTAGGTAAATTGATGCACTTCCTTTTTACAGATCCCCATTTGATAGAGCAAATAGTTTGAAATGTTTGCTAAAATGAAGATGACTTGCTGGAATCATATATCAATTGAAATATATCATGAGCAGATAACGAAAGGCTTTAAACCAACATTTCAACAACTGCTATTTAATGATGGTGAATGTGGATATTGCAGGGAAAATGTCTTGTTTTGTTCTGTACATATACATTGTGAACAGTGTACATTGTTGCTTAAACATTTTATATTTTAAATGTACTCCTTTTTTGTAACTGTCTTTCATTGTCTATTACCATCACAGTGCATTAATAAATGAGCTATCAGTAACAGGACAGTAATACACAATGAAAGACAGTTACAAAAAATGAGTACATTGTGCATTACTAAATGAGCTATCAGTACAGTAATACACAATGTACTCCTTTTTTGTAACTGCCTTTCATTGTGTATTACTCTCCTGTTACTGATAGCTCATTTAGTAATGCACTGTGATGGTAATACACAATGAAAGACAGTTACAAAAAAGCAGTACATTGTGCATTACTAAATGAGCTATCAATAACAGGACAGTAATACAGAATGTATTTTTTTGTAACTGTCTTTCATTGTGTATTACTGTCCTGTTATTGATAGCTCATTTAGTAATACACTGTGATGGTAATACACAATGAAAGACAGTTACAAAAAAGGAGTACATTGTGCATTACTAAATGAGCTATCAATAACAGGATAGTAATACACAATGAAAGACAGTTACAAAAAAGGAGTGCATTACTAAATGAGATATCAGTACAGTAATACACAATGTACTCCTTTTTTTGTAACTGTCTTTCATTGTGTACTACTGTCCTATTACTGATAGCTCATTTAGTAATGCACTGTGATGGTAATACACAATGAAAGACAGTTACAAAAAAGGAGTACATTGTGCATTACGAAATGAGCTATCAATAACAGGACAGTAATACAAAATGTACTTTTTTGTAACTGTCTTTCATTGTGTATTACTGTCCTGTTATTGATAGCTCATTTAGTAATACATTATGATGGTAATACACAATGAAAGACAGTTACAAAAAAGGAGTACATTGTGCATTACTAAATGAGCTATCAATAACAGGATAGTAATACACAACGAAAGACAGTTACAAAAAAGGAGTACACTGTACATTACTAAATGAGATATCAGTACAGTAATACACAATGTGCTCCTTTTTTTGTAACTGTCTTTCATTGTGTACTACTGTCCTATTACTGATAGATCATTTAGTAATGCACTGTGATGGTACTGATTAATACTACTCTGCTTTTGACTGTTGATGTATATTTGTTAGTGTGCTGATATGTTACCAGATAAATGACCATATATTACTGTAATGTGATTGCCCATTTGTGTTCCCTACAAGCACAGGTTGCAGCTGCAAAGTGATTGTCCACCAGTCCACTTAGATGACAATTAAACAGCTACATTCATACATAAATTGATAAATAAATACCTGAATGAATGGTGACCCATTTTATGGGAAAGAATCCTAGTTGAACATTCAGCTTTTGGTAGACTGAGTTAGAGGACACAGAGGGCAATTATCTGAAGCTATAATCACCATTGGCTTGACCTACATCATTCAGAGAAAGATCTTTAAAACCGGCCAAAAGAACACTGGAATACATAACTAGGAGAGTAGACTATAAATATTCTGAAAAGAGTCTGCAAATACACTGAGTGCTGATGCTTTCAGGGGTTCTATTGTAGGGTGAGACAAAAAGATGTGAACATTTTGTGCATTTAGCAGATAAGAGAAAGGGATATAAAACTGACACATCACACACCATAAGGAGGAATGTGTCAAAATAATTTTATGTGAAACCTCTGAAAGAAGTTTATTCAAAGAAGTATTCTAAAGTTGTAGATGCGCCTGCCCTAATCTGTACTGATAAACAGCTCAGTAGTTAGTTTTAGGAGGATCTGACACAGACAGGAGGAATAAAAAAATCTAAGTGATTATAAATACATACCTAGAGATATACAAATGTTTCAAGCAAGGGCAATAATGCCCTTCTAGCCTGCCAATATACCAGAACAGCTGTTCCTTAATAAGTGTCCAGGCTGTTCTTAAAAAAAAATCTAAACTCATGCTTGCTTCAATGTAATTTGGTAGTCTGTTCCATGCATTAGCTGCTCTCTTTCAGAGAAACAATTAGTACACGTCTCATTCCTGTAGAATCTTCTACATAGGTTATCTGATGATTCTCTAGTACTTTCTGATAACCCCAAACATTCCCAGAGGTAGTTGTCCCTAAATATCCTATATACCAGAATAAGATCTCATGTTAGATATCTAAAAGAGACACTGTACAAGTTCAAATATTTTAGTCTTCATAATAACTTAAATTTTCACATCCATGGATACCCTTGCTATATTTATTCAGTACTTTTCCCAGTTTACTCATGTTTGTTTTCTTAGAAGGTTTCCATATTTTTATTCCATACTCAAGTTTGGATCTAGTGTAACTAACAAACAATGACTTCATCATTTCTGTTTTCGTAGACATTATTCATCTGTTTATACAACCTATAGTTCTACAACTGTCATTGATCAAGTTGTTGATGTGATTTGAAAAACTCATAGCTGGATCTACCCATATACCAAGATCCTTAAATGAATCTACAGTTTCAATCATTGTGTGCTGTATTAAATATTCACTTTCAGTTTACGTCTTCTGAATCTGATATGCTTAGTTTTTTATGTATTTATTAGCATAATATTCTCCTTTGCCTGAATGAACATTTTAGCCAAGTTCTTTTGCAGGTATACCCTATTTGTAACACGTAATCAATTTATCCATTTTAAGTCATCTGCTTACAAACTAGAAAACACCTCATATGAAAAAGATAGATCTGAAAGATATACAGCCAGACTCAATAAAGCCTACATGGTCCATTTACACTGTGCGCATGATGCAGTGCAAAGCACACACAGTAGCACACTGTTCTGGATTCAGTAAGCGGCTCTACACGAGTACAGCCATGTGAATGAGGTAAACACTGTGGCATACAAATTATAGCATAAACAGCCACATTGTTTACTAATCAACCAATCCAAGATAGAGGAGCTATTCAGCAAGCTATAAAGCAACTGCGTAGACACAGAGCTGTATTTTCCTGAGAATTCTAGAACCTATTGGAATACAGCCATGGAAAGGAGTCTACACAGAAACAATAGTAGGGACTGCTGTTGCTTTAATTCATGTGTATGTGCAACGGTTTGAAGTCTATACTGCTGCTGCTGTTGATAGACCAAGGCCAAGAAGGAAAAGAGTTTTCAGACCCATTTAACTTATTAGAACCTACATGATGTGGAAATTGTAGAGCTCTACAGGGTTAATAGATGCACACTACATGAACTCTGAAACCTCTGTCGTCCTCAACTCAGAGCCAGGAAAAACCAAGGGGAACTCATCCCAGTGGAGACAAAGGTAAGTGTAGCACTTAGAATCTTAGCTACCTTTCAGAGACCAACAGGGGACATGCTGAGGGTGTCACAGACATCAGCATCTAGGATCCCCCATCAGTTCTTGAATGCTATGCTTCAACATGCTAGTGACCACATATACTTTGTACTCCTGAGGATAGGGCCAGAAATATGCAGGAGGTTTACCCTGTAGCACACTACCCTGAAGTACTGGGTGCCATAGATTGCACACATGTAGAAATGAAGGTACCACTCGAGGAACAGGGAAGGCTCTACATTAATAGAAAGGGATTTCACTCTATTAACTGCCAAGTTGTGTCTAATGCCAAGGGAATTATCTTGAATATGTGTGCTGGCAACCCTGGTAGTTACCGCGACGTACATATCTGGCACACCTCCTAACTGTATCAGATGTTCGCTAAAGGGGACATACCTCGAAGTCATTTATTTACTGGCATTTGTTTACCAGGAAAGTCCACTGGACAAAGTAGAGCCCATTTTCAGTGGAGGCCCAGGGAGAAAAGCTCCACAAAAAAAAAAAAAAAAAAAACCTTGGAAATACAAAGCACCACAGAAAACAACATTTAGGGTATACAAAGCACAAAGGGAAAAATTATTACAAAGTACCACAGAGTATATAAAAACAGATAATTAGCTTTGAATACAATATAGTACAACTTCTTATTGACATTGTAGTATGGGTAAAGATCAAACACATAGTAATCATACATTAAAGGCTGAAAGTAGCCTTGTTACAGGCGTTGTAGTATATAAGAGGAAAAGTGGGAGGTATAAGAGAGAATGGGTAAGAATATGAAAAAGATTAAAAGTGAAGAGTGAAAGTAAAAAATTAGAGAGAGAGAGAGCAGGAGAGAAAGTAGATAATAGTTTATTTTATTTATTTTATTTTATTTTACATTTGTTTACTTTACTGGGAAAGGCCGACTGGGACATGCCATTTTTCAGCGGAGGTCCAGGGAGAAAAGCTCCATACAGAACAATAACATTTACAATTGACAACACAGTGTGATCAAAATATTAGATAACAGAGTTTAACATCAGTTATATTACAAGAACCTAGGGTAGTGAAACATAGTAATACAATATAAGATGTTAAACAGCTTGTAACAGGCTTGACATAATTAACATAAAGTGCAGACAGGCATAGCATAGAGGAATGAGAGACATTTACAACATTATGCAATTTCTGTGTAGTACTAACATGGTTGTTTTTGTTTAGCTGATCATGTTTGACTTCAGAGCTTATCAACTTACAGTAAGTGTGGAGTTAATAACAATGTAGTGGTATAAGTAGTATCTGAGAGAGACGGTTCAGTCAGGCGCATAGCAAGGGCAAATCCCCTTGTTGGATAAGTGAGTTTTTAGGAATCTTTTCAATTGAGAGAGGGCTGGAGTAGATGTAATGTCTTGAGGTAGTCCACATTTTGCCTATGTGATTTGAGAAAATAGATTTTCCAGCCAGGTTTTTGGTTGCATTGATCTTAATGAGGGGTTTGTTGGTGGAGAGTAGTATTCTGGCAGTGGAATATGGTTCTAGTAATTTTTGGAGGGCAGGTCTTTTCTCAGGTTGGTAGAAGATTTTATAGGCCATAGTTAATTGGTTAAAATGAGGAGATGGGGCAGTTCCAGACAGTTGAGCTGAGTGAGTGATATACAGTGGTGTGATCTAGATGGTCATTTTGTAGCATATTTGTCAATTTTGTTGAAACAGGATTCAAGTTTTGTAGCTCAAATTTCCTTAGATTTATGAGCATGGGAGATGCATAGAGTAGTGTAGAGATAGGTGAAATAGGGCAATAGTAGCTTTATTGTTTTTTGAGAAGTAGTGTTTGTTCCTAGAGAGTGTTCCCAGTTTTTTATGAACTTTTTTACTGTTTGGTATATGTGGATGTCCAGTCTCATGATGCAATCAATTTCAACTCCTAAAGGTTTGGTGTGAGTTGAGGGGGAGATGATAGTTTTATTTAATGAAACAATGTTAAATGTAGTAGAGAGTATTAATGATTTAGTAGCTTTGAAAATCATTTTGTTTTTTGGGGGTTCAGAATTAGTTGGGAGTTTGTTAGCCAGTTCTCAACTGCTAGAAAGAATTGCTGCATTAGTGTTTGGAGTTCCTGTATGGTAGAAGTAGCACATATCACTGCTGAATCATCTGCATATTGAATGAGTGAGGCTTCCGGGGTTGCGGTGTGGAAGTTGTTAGTAAAGAGTGAGAAGAGTAGGGGTGAGCAAGACAGAGTGAGTGTGAAAAGGTAGTGTATTTGATACAGACAAGAGAAGAATATGAGTTGAAATAGGAGATTACATGATTAATAGGAGGCACTAAAAACTTGGATATGGAAGGAGGAGGCTTGGTGCAGTTACAGATACAATTAGAGTGTAAGTGAGTGCGCAGAGCTGTTTTGAAGGAAAGAGTGCACTGAGTGTAGTGAACGGTAAGAGGAAGGTTATTCAAGGTTTTCAGGAGTATATAAGTTGACCAGCAGGTAGTTTTGGTCTCTGAATTTGGAGGAGGTGCAGGTTTTCTGATCTTAAGGACCTATTGGGATTTTAATGGGAGAATAAGGTATTTAGGACAGGACAAACCTGTGGTTTAGTAAGTATTTTGTGTGTGGTAGTAAGTTGGAAATATGTAAGCTAGTTGGGAGACTCAAGCCAGTTTAGAATTTTTAGAGGTGTACTGTGGTGGGTGGAATAGGGGTGTTTGTTGCAAATTTAGCTATTTTGTTATAGCTTATTTTTGCTTTACTTTTGAGGTAGGAGGGAAGATTGGTTAACAATGGGATGTCATAGACAAGAGAAGAAAGTAGATAGGTGGAGGCAAGTACTTGTTTTGTAGGGAGGGAGAGGAGATTTTTATGTCTATATAGAAGTCCAAGAATATTTTTCTGTCTTGCTGATGTCATTGTGCAAGTGTAGGTCATATTTTAAGTTTTCATCAGTTATGACACCCAGCAACTTGGTATGGGTTACTATCTTGATGTTTGTATTGTTCAGGGAGAATATGTTGAATTTAGATTTGTTAATGAGAGTATTTTTCTTTGCAGGTTATGCATCGGAACTGTGGCTGATGACACCCATCAGAAATGCACACACACCCATGGAAGAACATGGTAATTAGGCACATGCTCAAACCAGAAATATCATAGAATGTATGTTTGGGCTGCTGAAGTCACAGTTCTGGTGCCTAGATACATATGGGGGACCCCTGCAGTACAATCCATGGACATGTACAGAAATATTTACAGTATGTGCCATGGGTTCATAGGTGTGTACTAGGCTAAGGGCCCTGGGGCCTTTACAAGTCTAGACCATAGAAGTGCCCTGGCATTGTGCCGCCTGTTATTAGTTCCCTATGCCTCTATCAAGTAGAGCCACTGGAGTGATCCCCAGGGTGAACTTTCTACTTCCCATCCACTCATCGATATTTCTCTTGAAGAGGGCTAGTGAGGTGCTCTGCTTGACATGTATGGGAAGTCTATTCTAAAACAACAGCTATACAACATCACCCTGAGAAAACAGCTTCAGCAGGATCAGCAAGGGGAAGGAGCAAACATCCTAGCACCAATACCAAGGTCACCACAGCCACACGCAGGTGAGGAGTCAGAGGGGGAACCAGCAGTTGGAGTTGGTGTAGGCAGAAATAAACTGTTCACTATGCCCATGCATTGGCTAAGAGACAACACATAGCACACTCACTCACCAGCTAAGGGCCTAATACCATCCTATTATGCACATACATACAGTAACATTGATGGCAGGCAACTCACACAACCTTTACCTCACCATGTGTTGGCTGTGCAGTGCTTGCATCAGACAGTCAGCCCTGAACTAAAACTGTTACAACTGCTGGATGTACAAGGTAAGTGTTGAACCTAGAGAGTGTTGTGTAATAATAATATGAATGACTGTCATATGCTTGCATTCTGTTACTTGATAGTGTAAGCAAGTAAAGGTGGGAGGGTTGTACAGAAATGACCTTAACATGTTACAGCAGAGACTTATTTGATTATATGTGTCCATTATTAAGTAGTAGGCCTCAGGCATCAAAGATTTACACAGTCATACCTGTCAAAAGAAGTGATGGTCACTGCATGCCCTCAGTTTAGCACCATGCGTTTGTCCTGAAAGATCATTTAAGAGAGAAGTTAGAAAGTAATGATACATATTGCAATTTCAGACTTCACAACCCTCACAAAACCATTCACAATAATTTTGGAAAATGTTGATGCTATCAGCTGGCTACCTTTCTAAGACCAATATGAGTCAAAGGTATGATTACCAATTCAACATCACAGATGCAGATACACTAAGCACTATGTCAGCTATGCACCCTGAGATTCAGCCACAAAGCTTATGTATCCTTGAATACAAAAGATACAAACAGGGATATGGCACAGTTATCATCACTTGAACAGTTTTTTTTTTATTGGGGGGGGGGGCAGGAAGCCAAGGCTGACACAAAAGTTTGGTGAGTGTATGTGAATAAGAAAGAGAAGCAGGCATACATTTGGATAAACCAACAAATGGCCAGTGAGACAAAATGAGTTTAAGCTGCATGGCTGAACCATGTAACTGTAAGGGTCCTCCAGATGAAACTGGTTTGTGAGTAGCTGCATGAACACAGACAGGCTGTGTGTTAGCTTTACATCATAGAATGTCAGGCAGGTGTAAGCCATGCATGGTAGAGGTGGCAGTTCATTGTTGTCGTCCCTGACCATGAGAACTGGCTCTGCCAGGAGTTGCACTGGCATGTCCACCTCCAATGGTCAGATGCATTGCTGCTACCTGAACGTTGACTGATGTTTCCTGGTCAAGCTCCTCTCAGAGCATGGCCAGGACTACAACCCATATCCCACCATATTTGGGTGAGGACAGCTCACCCACTGAAGGAGCAGTGGAAGTAGTACCACTATGTGAGCGTGATTGGGCATGGCCATGTTGGCTAACAGCAGATGATGTAGCTGACTTATGCCAAGGATGCCGTCCCCCTCCCGACAGACGTTCCATCAGAGACACTGCTCGTTCCAAGTTGTCATGCATCCGATCCATTAAATTGGCAACATGGTGGAGACAATCACACGTCAGTGTGTGCCACATCTACAACACTAAGCATTTCTCTGGAGCACCTATAGGAATGTGCCTTTGTCTCCATGATGGTCCTAAACATACACTGAGTGACACAGGAAGAGACATCTGGATCTAGTGGAGGATGGGAAGCCAGCTTCCTGTGAGCACCCCTAACAACCCTCCTGCATTTCACCTCACCTAAACTTTAGGTAATGCCAGAGTCAACAGGCACTGAAGACACAGTAAACACACTTCCTGATCAATTGTCTCACCCTCCTCCTGACCAATACCTGTGGGCTCACTGCAATGGGTAGTCATAGGCCTATTGGCTGTGTTTGATGGAATTTGTGGGGATGGCTCTATGTCACCCTCAGTGTCAGAGTCAACCTCTGCACCCCCCGACTGTGCCAATATATGGCCACCATCATCATCAGAGTCTACTGATACTCTGACATCAGGTGGTAGAAGTCCTACACTTCCACTGTCAGGATCACCTGTGATAATAAGCAACAAACACAGGAAAAAAATAATACAAAAACTAATATGCTCCAATACATGCTAACAAAATAACAGTGCTGCCCCTATCATTACTGACATAAAATGTCTGGCTTACCATGTGCAGATGATGGTATCCTGTGCATGCCTGGTAGTCCTGGAAGAAGTTAAGCAAAAGGTAAGGACAACATTATCACAATTAACAGTAACACAAGGAGTAATACTTTTTTTCCTTTAGATGTCCACTAACTATACTTTCACAAGAACTTGGATGACAAGCTCAACCTAAGCTAATCATTCAGTATGTGTTGTTAACTGTAACAATCTTCAATCCCCCCTCTCCCCCCAAAAAAAAAATTCTTGTAAAACATAAATAATGTATTGATTTAAATTGTTTTACTATACAACAGTACTCAACAACTGAGATACAAAAGACTACCTGGAAGCTCTGCCCTGGATATGCTTATTGCTTCTGAAACAGTAGCAGCAATGTCAAGGATATGCTGTTCTGCACTTTTCTGAAAGCGTCTGGATCCCTGACAATGGACAGGAACTGCCTTTGCTGTTAGTGGTGTCTCTGTAGCAGCCCCCCTGAACCCATCTGATCATGGCCCACTGCAGCTGCTTTCCTCTGTGCAAATGAAATCATGTCAGTGGATTTATGGCACACCTGGTCATGTGTCTTGCTGTGGCCACCTACTGCATTAACATCTGCAACAGTGTGCTGCCAAATCTGCATTCTGAGTGAAATATCTCCACATTCTGTCACAAGCAGGAAGGCTGAGGCACCATGCTATCTAAAAGCATCAACAATGACCTGATTCTCAGGGTCAGTGAAGAGTGGTTTTTGAGGACTGTGGCACCTGGGTGGTATAGTTCTAGGTGTCCTAAAAGACAACAGAAAAATAATACACATGAGTATCACATAACTACAAAATAACTGTTCCCAGATAAAACAGAAAAGGTAGCATTTCAGTATTACCCACTGGAGAAACATAAAATAGCCTAGAGATTTGAAATATGAACAATGGACTGGCTACAAAAAAGGAGAATAACAATAGCAACATATCCTTGTTTGTGCTATAACAGAAATGCAGCTTTGCCCCCCCCCCCCCAAAGAACAGGCAAATAACACATTTGCTAAAAAAACATCTTTTAAAATGCTAAAAGTGTTATAAGATTAACTGTCCCTGAAACATGGGTGAGACCTGGCTCAAGGCTCCAGAGAGCACCCCTGCACTACCAGGCTATAACTCATACCACACCTTTTGGCTATGTAACCTGGACCAGAACACCAAAGGCGGAGGTGTGTCCATATTCATTAAGGATATCCACACCTCCAGGCTTGTTGCTCAGCATAATGCATCCGAGGTTATCCAAGTGCAACTAACTCTGGGCAGAACTGCAATCCAAATTGTAGCTTGCTACAGATCCCTCACCATGCCCCAGGATTCCCACTCATCTTTTCTTGATATATTGAAAAATATTAGGGTTCAACCGAACATCCTAATAATGGGTGATTTCAACTACCCCACCATTAACTGGCACCATTAACTGGGAAAACACCTCGTGTACCAACTCCTTTGCTCAACACTTTCTGGAATTCATAAATTCATATGCCCTAGATCAACTTATCCACACCCCCATCAGGGGCAACAATATCCTAGACCTAGTCATTACCAACATGAGTGACCGGTGTTCCACACCTGAAGTCAACTCCTCGTTGGGCTGATCCAACCATAAGCTAATCACGATAGATATCCACATCCCACCCCAAACCCCCATTAAGGAAACCACAGTAAACATTTTCTCCAAAGCCAACTTCATGCTTCGTAAGACAGAAGTGGTGAACTTCATGACATCCATGCAGATGGACAATACAGTTATGACTGCAAATGCACTCTATAAGCACTTACACGAGTTCATGGATTTTGCTATTCCAAATAGAACCAAGATGCTATCTTCAAAAAAAGGAAGCCAATCTGGTGGTCCCCTGCCATAAACAAACTGTACTACAGAAGGAAGAAACTGTTGCAAAAGAGAGAAAAATCCCATGAGTGGAGGAGCTCCCTGGTCAGCCTCAGTAAGAAGCTGAGATCCCTTATAAGAGCCTCCAAAGCTAGCTATGAAAGCAAAATTGCCACTGATTCTAAGGGCAACCAGAAAGCATTCTATAACTATGTCAAGACTCTCAATGGCAGCATCCAGACCTGCTATGAGTTACAGAACAATGGCACGAAAATTACAGATCCAACTGATATTGCCAACATCCTGGCAGATATGTTGAGTGCTAACTTTACCCCCCCTCACCTCCTAAAGGGCCCATATCTATACAGGAAGACTGCAGAGTTCCAGTAATCACAACTACGCAGGTAAAAGCTGCACTCTCTAAAGCCAAAAACACAGCATCCATGGGACCGGACAACATCCCAAGCTGGGTTTTACACAAACTTCAGAACAAACTGGCTCCCCACCTAAGTACCATTTTCAATCATAGCCTCACATCAGGCTTTGTGCCAACTGAGTGGCACACAGCAACAGTTATCCCACTCTACAA
>NC_056748.1:198471782-198501782 GCF_019279795.1 Protopterus annectens | reverse complement strand
TATATATATATATATATATATATATATATATATATATATATAGTGGCACTGACAATGGCATGCAGGTGAAATAGTCTGTAACAGACCAGCAAAGATAAGTGTCCCCACAGGGAGCATGGCTACAAACACATAGCACAAAGCGTGGCACATACACATAGCACAAAGCTTGGTACAGTACAATATATGTCCCAATGGTAGGTAAGCAGCTGACATAACAATTGTATTCTGTGAACGGTTTGTTGTAGCTGATATGGTGGGGGGAGACAAATATGTGTATTAAGAACTATGGTAAGCCTGCTGTATGGGTGGCTCAGACCTGTTTCCACCTTTATGTCTTCCAGGGGACATGTCACATAGTCGTCTTCCCACATACAGCGCCGCTGAGACAGACATCATTATCGACCACCTGGTACAGAACTACGAACAGCTGTTTGGGTGGACAGCCCACAACCAGCAGGAGAGGACCGCCCTGTGGAACAAGCTAGTCCACAGGGTCAGTGATGTTGGACTGCATAACCACAGCTATGAGCAGGTCCAGCATCATTGCACCGACCTGCTTTGCCATGTAAGTTGGCGTGCAGCTGACATAAGGGGGGAACCACCTCACAATGGGGGGGGGACCCACCCATCCATGCCTCACCCATGTGGAGGAGCTTCTCAGCACCCTTGTGGCACCTGCCCACCTGCAGCAACAACATCTGGCAGGGCACATTATGGAGGTGGGTGCCAATGACATACCAGCTGAAGAGCATGCAGGTAAGGGCCCAGGGCGCATCAGTATACCACTCTTGTGTATGCATCTGCACAGGGACATCATGTAAATCTGAGATGTCATATACATAGTCTGCTGCTGTGTAGTAGTGATAAACAGTTGTGTATAAGCAGTAATATTGTGGATTTCTACTGTTGATGTAATGTAATGCTGCACTCACCTTTTATGAATGCCACAGCTGTGGCCACTGACATCAACTTTCTCACACTCCTATGTAGGTCCCTCCAGGATATCACCACGGCAGCAGCCCGCAGCCAGTGAGTATGGTTTGTGTTCATGCATGATGATACACTGTGCATGTAATAGCTATGGGATATCCCATGCACACATCTAACACACCTACCCATACTGCATGCAGTACACGTTCATGTTTTGCTGCTGTGAAATGAACTGCATCACAGTAGAGACCATGCTGGGGTACTGGAAGGGTACAACAGGCATATGCAATATAACTAACATCCTGTCAATGTGCAATGTGTCCACAGGGATGTGGAGTATGGCAGGACACACATCCTACAGTAGGGACATGTGTGAATCAACATCACCATGACTGGAGCTGCACAATCAGGTTAAGTAAATGTGGCAGATGTAACCCTGATCCCATAGCACTTGTGACAGCAGTGTGTGCACTTCAAGGGATGTGCACATGAGTAGACCTTGCAACTATGCAGAGGTCTGGGACATGAGTAGGGCACCCCCCACAGCCATGGTAAGGTCTGCTGGTTGTCAGTGTAATAGTCTTGTACGGGTCATACATGCACTGCTGATGTTGCGATCTGTAACACAGACATCAGGCTTTCACAAATGATAGCTGTACACATATCATCCCAGGTATGAGCTGCTATAACACATAGGGGCAGTAAGCAGTGGAGCTAACATAACTGACACAGTACTACATATGCAGCAATGGTTTCTACACCTGTAAGGTATGGTGCACAGTACAAGGCAGGGTGCAGAAAAGGTCCACAGTAACACTTTGGACATGGGTGCAGTGTTAACAAAGGGGAAGGGCCATCACCTACCAACACAGCCCATGCCTCACACACATGTACACTGCCGCTAGCATGAAGTCACTATAGTTGCACTGCATGCTGTTGAGCACCATATGCAATGCATGTTGACAAAAGGGTAATGGGAGGACTGTGTGTACAAATATTGTGCAACTCCCTATGTAGGGGTATGAGTGGTGTGTGTGTGTGTGTGTGTGTGTGTGTGTGTGGATTTTGTTTGTAAGTGCAATCTAGTGGAGTGTGGACGATGCATGTCAGATGTGTATGTACGTGTGTGTGTGTGTGTGTGTGTGTGTGTGTGTGTGTGTGTGTGTGTGTGTGTGTGTGTGTGTCCATGTGTGCACAAGCGATAGTGATTCATGGCAGTACTTCCTCTTGGGATTGTGCTGTACATGGAGTGAGACATGGGACACCAGGACAACCTGTCTGGTATGTGAACACAGGACAGTTGATAGCATAACAAGGTCTGTAGCATGGAGCATGCATTGGAAGGTGAAGTACATACCAGGTATACACATCACATTGCCAGCAGCAGATAGGTAACCGGCTACCCACATATGCAGCACTACAAATGCAATGGGGAATTACCACAGCACATCAGTGAGTGTATCCAGGTAATACTGTTGTCCGCATGATGGGTCACTTGTGCAGCAGATGTGGCATGGACTGAGCAAGACTCTAGTATGAGGCTCTGGTGTGTGACATATGTAGTTAATGTAGCAGCCCCAACCATATAGGGGCCTTGTACATAATTACTGACCATACACAGGGTAATACAGGATGACAGCAGTGAGGCCATGTACAACTTACTCCACCCAAGTCAGGGAGGTGATGGAGTAACAGGTCAGGTGTTGTAACCACATGTGTAGGCATGGAGAGGAATGATATGTTAATGGGCAGTAGTAATGCGTGTATATTAGCAAGTGCCATGCAGGATATGGAACATATGTAACTGAATATAGGATTGTCTGTAAACCCAGGGAAAGTGAGGTAGTAAGGTGACTGTCACTGTGAGTGTGTGCGTGAGTGTGTGTACTGTTATGCAATGCTGTACAGGTCTTAAAGTGTGTATTTGTTCGCCCACAGGTGGCGAGGTGGGTCAGGGTCTCTCCTGCACACAAACTGAGGTAGGTGTCCCGACAGACACCGAAGATGATGATGGTACAGGTGAGGCACAGGTGGGGTTGTCAGAGGCCGACACTGCGCCAACATGTATCATCACACTCTTAGCCACCCCAAGCCCGCACACAGTTGCAGTGCCCCTACAAACCCCATCACATATGGCCATAGCAGAGGGACATTTGGCACTTGGTGGCAATCACCAGGAAAGTGTGGTGTCCATGCCAACTGTGTTGAGTCACAGTCAGCATAGCCAGAAGGCCACCACATCGGCAGATGTACCATGGTGCTCATGGGAGGACCGCAGGTCATCATGCCCCTGGTAGAGATGCTATAACTGGTACCACCAAGAATATGTTTCTGGCCGTAATGGAGGCACAGGCACATATGGAAATGCATACCAGACAGGACCTGAGGCTGCAGAAGTTGGCTTTCGCAGCTATAAGTGGCAACCTCCATGAACTCGCTGGTGCCTTCCGTGAATATACAAAGATCATGGATAGTCAGTGGGGTGAGATGGTGGGCCTCCTCGACCATGGTATGTCTGTGCTAGAATGTGTGGTGGGAGTGGTGTGACAGCCGCGTGGATGTAGGCTAGAAACACCAACAGCTGGCAGTCAACATGGACATGCCAGGATGCCCAGCCGCTCCCGTAGTGGCAGTACCAGCCCCAGCACACCACTGGGGCTGCTGTCCACACCACACAACAGCAGGACTCGTGCACATGGCCATGGCCAGTCCCAGGTGGGACATGGTTCCGGCGGACATATGTCATCAGGGGAGAGTAGCACCTCAAGGTCTGTAACTGCACGTGCCCATGGAACCCCTGGCAGGCACAGTCAGCATGTCTGTGGCCAAAGGCGGTGAACTGCACATTCAACTGTATAGGGCAGCCACATGGTGGAACTGTGTGCATGCATACCCACCACACTATGCAACCACACCTAGGGCAACCCCATACCGACACACACCACATCACCACTCCCCAATCAATGAACCACACCCCTTAGCCACACACATGGTGACACATGTTTGGACCAACCTCGGCCTCTGGCACACCAACAACACACCCTGTGCATATGATGATACCTGTGCCACATCCCTGTCATCCATAACATTGATGCAGGGACAGGCTAATATGGTTCTGATGCACACAGTGACTGTAATAGAGTGCTGCAATGTACTGCAAGTGTAAGATGCTGTCAGGGGTAATGTGTAATGCATACATGTCAGGTAGTGTAGCCATGCAGCTATGATGCAGCTCAGCTGTTGGTAACACCAATTGTTATCCCCATACTGTTATCCATTTGTGCTGTAGGCATACATGTGTCAGCAGGATGATGGTCTGTGGTCATATTCCACAAGGGTATGTCAATGTGGTGACACCATGGTGATGGCATATCTGGTATACATTTGCACACATGCCACAAGTATGTATAACAGTTATTGGTTGTGCAAAATTGACCGGTGGCCTGCTGGTACAGGTATAATATGCACCCTTAAGCCAACCCATCCACATACACACACATCCTTACTTGGAGACACTGTGTCTAGACCCCTACCCAGGTATGTAGTGCAACTGAACTGTGTGGCTGTCATTGCACACATGACACCATCTGTAGGATGAGGTGTGTACCAGGTCACATGTTACATGCAGACCATCAACAGACACGTACAATATGGTAATGGGGGATGTAATGTTTGTATATGGATGATACATATTGTGTCATACCATCATATACACATTATAACAGGTAGACACACTTCTTAGAGACCTGGGTGTATTATTGCTAACTAACTAGTCCATGTGTCATATGTGTTACAGGTAGGCTGCACACAGCACATGTGTAACTGGGCTGTATCCTGCTATCTGTTACCTGTATGGGTGATGGTGACAGTGGCCACCACAGAGTGGTATGTAGGCCATATATCAGGTGTACCATGGTGTAAAGGCAGTGCACACAGCACCCACATCCCCCACTGGATATTGTACACACTGGAACCCATCTTGTTACTCTGACATACCCACTATCACACATTGGCCACAATGCCAAAATAACCCATTGCATATCACAACAATGGTACCACAGGGATATCCATGTGATGCACATGCCACAGGCATAGTAGGGTGCTGCATTGTGTTGCCACACCTATGGGTGACAACAACAATCTCTGTACTACTGTGTGGTAATGTGTATTGTAATAAGAGTATGTGTACCCTACAGATATGCACACATACACACACGTGGCAGACCTCAATGGGATTCCCATGCCTACCGACCCATTGGTACAACACTGCTGTGCTGGTACTGCAAGGCACATGTAGCTGTTAGGGAGAGGAGTGTAACAGGCTACATGTTACATTAATGGGGTTGAGAGGCACCACACACTATATAAGTTGAACAAATAGGCATCCCCCCCAGCCAAACACATCTGCCCTGCAATACACTACCAAGTGTCGGAGATCCCATGACAGGGCCTGTGACAACATGGGCAAATGATGTTATCTGTACTACATCCCAGCTGTATGATGTCAGGCTGGTATTGGTAACATATCATGCAGTACAGTCTGGCTCCGATGGGTAATGTATTATGTGGAAGCCATCAACATTCCCAGGATACAGATACACAGACACAGATATGCAGATACAGGTATACATATTTATATGTATATACATATATATATATATATATATATATATATATATATATATATATATGTATATATATATATATATATATATATATATATATATATATATATATATATATATATATATATATATATATACATGTGACTACACATACACACGCAGTTATATGTACAGTAAGATACATAAGTGGAAGGTGCACACAATATGGAGCAGCCACTATGCCTACAGTTGACCCCTGAACGACTGGACACTGTACGTGCCACCCATACAAATAATAATTGTTGCCTATAACATACACCCACAGAGAGGTCATAGGCAAAACACCACCCACAGGTTTGCAGACATGGAAACATTCAGTTGTGTACTATTACAGTTCTACAAGCCATGTCATACAGCTGTTCAGACACTGACAACTATATCAACGGAGTGATGCTACAGTGGACCAGTTACAGTTATAGAGTAGTCTGGAAAGGTTCACAGCTGTTGCTGTCCAGGCCAAGCCATTCACATTTTACAATAGGAAAGACATACTGAGCCACAGGATATCTAAAAATCAACAGTATATAATGCAGGTGTGTAGTTCATCAGCCACTATCTACACACTGTGCAAACTCAGTAGGTGGTATAGATGTCATATGATCACATGGGTTGTAACTGCTACATAACATGGCATAACTGACACCATCACAAGCACACCAACACACAGAACGGTTTGCATGGCAGGGGACAGTAGTCCTGCATTACCCAGATCCATGTTAGTAATGTATATATAGGTGAAGTATATGGTACTGTACATCCAGATACCTTAAGGCAGCTCAGCCCTGATACCCCCACATTTTGTAGCAGCCTAGGTCATTTATGGTGCTTCTCCCTAGACTCACTAATATAAGGGCCATATACCACTGTTACATACATTGGGCTCTGCAGTGCATAAGGGCACACATGTATTGTGCAGGTGACGACCCACACATATATGGCCCCAGCCCCACCATGTGTGTGGGGGTTACAACAGGAGTGGACTGATGGCAGCACTGGCAGTGTGTTATACTCCCAGCCCACTATGGATCAACCACCGACATCATGGCATATGTGCAAAGCTTGGTGTGTAGGTGATGGACAGAGGCTGGAACACAGGCACATATGTGGATAACTGTTGCCATACACTACACAATGTGCTGGTATAACAGGATAGTCTGTAACAAACCCTTAGTCAGGGAATTGATGGTAGAGATGGTCATGGATGCAGCCATGTACCAGTAATATGCAACACACACCCTGTCAGTGTAATATCTGACACAAGACCTGTGTGGCGGACAGACAAGACATGATAGGCATAGCTCTGGCTGGCATGAGGATAGGCCACAGTTGTGTGCTATGCAGACGGACTGCATTCCATGGCAAACTAGTATGTACACCCACGCCCTGTAACACCAGTATTATACAAAGCATAACAAAACTCTACTCACAGTCTGTCTGTAGTTCCTGATCCTCCTACAAATATGTGGCTGCCCTGAGTGTGCCAGTTCTCCTGTAAGGGATATTGCTACATGCTGTCAGTAGCACTGCTGCCCATACACAGGATGGATGTCCATCACACAGGAGATGTAATGGGACCACGCCCACATGATGTGGGGATCTACAGTAGTTGGTTGCCATGACAGTGTTTATTGGGTGTAGTACACATGTGTAATCATGCATATCTGGCTATCTGGATAAGTATATGCACATATATACCCACCATATGTCCTGGACATGAAGTGTAGACCAACCCCAGCCCGTATGTTCCTAATGTCGTAGTTGCAGGGGATGTCAGGTATGCATAGCAGGTATACTAGTAGACTATTGCTACTGTCATTGGGATTGTCTTCACAGACATGGTGTGTGTGGGAGGTCACATCTGCTTATAACATGTGTGCCATTGGTTGCTGAAAGATATCCAAAGGACATCATTGTACAGTACCGCTGCTAGAACGTAATGCCACTGTGGACTGCAGCAGAGATTTTGGCTAATATATGTGGAGGGTCTGCCACAGGCTGTACAGTCCAGAGGTATACACGCAAGCCCTTAGTGCTACACATGTGTACCATGCCTGACAATATGAATGTAGATGGGCATGTAGATGGGTATAACACATAACGACTGGTATATTATGTCCAGCATAGGTCATGCATTCACACACCCCTGTCTGGCCTAACATGGTATGATTGCTGGTACAGGGATGCCATGGCCACATACTACTCAGCAGGTATTGATATACATCTGCACTGCATCCCACTGTATATTCGGTGTGTTGGGGAAGGTAAAGTGTTTGGTGTTATGTGTGAAGTCGTGGGTGCCTGTTTGACCATTTGGGTAGTGAATACCATTGTCAAGTGTTTGCTCGTAGGCAGTGAGATGGTAAAATAGAAACAGTATAGGCATTTGGGCAATTAGTGTTTTATGCTTGTTTGCATTTTGACAGGGGGTGGGCCAAATTTGATGGCTGACTGTGCTAACGAGGTGTAGATGAATGAGAGAGAAGGAAATGGGTTAAGGGGGAAGGGTTGCTCAATGATGTGTGAGGTGCTGATTGGTACTTAGCAGGAGGGAAGTGGCAAGGGAGTGGCAAAGTCTGGTTTAAATTTAGCACTAGTGGAGACGGGTGAGAATTGGGGGCAGGGAGGGGAGTGGAGCGGGGCTAACACTGACTCTGAGAGTTATCTTGGGCTTTTGGTTTGGTTTGTATGATTGTACGCAAGCAATGTTTTTGGCTGTACTTTAATTTGTTTTATTCTTTTTTAATTTTACACCAATTTTCAGGCTAATTTTAATTGGATCCTAGGAGTAAACTAGCAAATGTAGTCAATAAGGGGGGAGTGAAATTACTTTACCAAATTAAAAAGTAAATGCTTGGGACTGGAACACTGTGTGAGTGTAAGCCTGATTCAAAGTAGTATAGCCCAATCTACAGTACCATACAGTGGGGCATCATGTAACATCTAATAGGGGAACTAGAACAATGTCATCTACCACAGTCTGTACACAGGCAAAGGAACATATCAACACTACACACACTGCCGACATTCAACATATGTACACAGACCTCAGTACTGTATGAACCTCCACAGAATGTGCAGGTAATGTCATGTAATGTAATTCCTACTGTACATAACATGTGTAGCAGTTGGATATATCAGTGGCTTGTTCTCAGATATGATGCCACAAATTATGGTGTACAGCACATATGCACCACTTCATGCACGACATATGTACAAACGTTGACAGAGGTGTGGCTGAAAGCACATACACAGGGCCAATATTGACATGTTGCTGTGATAACCACATACATTTACTGTTGTTAAAGGATTGTTGCAACATATGCACTTTGAGGGGATATGATGTCTGTGACTTTCACGGCTTTCTCCATCTACTGACTGCAATCCTCACACTAACCTCTGCAGTCGACAACTAGATGCTCCGTGGGTGACACATGCAACCACAGACATAACACTGCCCAGGCTGCAGATGACCCTGAAGATGGAGATTCCCCATAAACATGGAACTGACATGGCAGGTATTGAGACATGTACAACAGCCATATCCACACAAACACTGTTAAAGCAACATTACTACAAATGTTTGTTGCACTGTTTCCACAGTGTATGTTGTTAGAGGTACACCACAATCCATCTGAGATGCTGTTTGCCATATGGCAGATCTAGTTCCTGCTCACAATTGATGAAAAGGGCCAACACCACCATGATGTTCCTAGGTATTGGAGTGCGTTTCCATACAACTGGCTATGGGAATGTTACCACAGCTGTTTCACATGCAATCAGCTAGGGAAGGGGTGTGATTTGTGCAGAAGCCATCAGCTGATCATGAACATTACTTACATTACACATGCTGCTGCCTAAGCAAAGCAGGTTTAGGTCTCCATGTCCACCTGTGAGAGGGTGGGGGTGCAGGCAGAGGCAAAAACATGTCAGGGAGGGGTGGGAGGGTAAAACTGAAGCATGTTTGTGTCATACACCTAACAGCACAGGGTATTAAACCCCTGACAACTATGTAATGCTAGCACAGTTTGATGCAATTATTGGATGCGTCACATGGGTTAGTTGTTGTGGAGCACTCAGAACATCTGCAACAGGGATACAGTAGCTGTATGGTAGGTGATATACACATGCCTTGAACAGGTGCTAGCATCAACACAACCATACTCTCACAAGGACACACACACACATTGACACACGTGGCAGGGCCAGGTGTACAACTCATTGGATGTGGGATTGCCACATCGTATCACTGTGCAGGTATCCCATGCACCACACAGGTGTATGGATGAAGGGTATGGGAAGGTGTCTGACATCTGACAGCATGCTGCAGTATGCCCATGGGGATGGTAGGGAGTGTGGATGTGAACATCTACAGCATGCAACACACACACAAACTCACAGGGTGCCAGTACTGACATGCATGGGTGCATGTCTGCACAGGTGCGTGGTATTTGACTGCACCAGATGGCTGTCCAAGGCTAGGTGATGAGTGTACCTTGGCATCAGACCGCATGACAATGGTCTGCATTGTGGCTAAGGGATGTAGTGTCTGCATTTGCCCACACAGGCAGGTACTGTATCCCCATCTGGTCACCTGGGTGACTATTGTGTGTGGCCAATGCTGTGCATTGCTTGCCATGCCTGTGTTCCTTCATCCATGACATGGACGGCGTCTGGAATGTGCATACCTCCTACATACATGTACAGTGACATGTGGAACTGTACCTGGGGTGTCTGGCCCATGTTGTGAACACAGATTATCATCAGATGTGCCAGTCTTGCCCACCTGTGGCGGGAGCTGGTAATGGCCAGCAGCTTTACCCTGCACCTACATTGAGTGCATGCTGTCAGCATTCACTGTTGTCAGTGAAATCTGTCCATATGGGCATGTTGTCAGGCATGGTATGTCCATTGTGGGTTACATGTGACGGCACCACAGGTGGTGCATGTGTCCATTGGGGAACATGGGGGAGGTGCACTGTCTGCACGTATGTGCATATTGGACAGATGGACAGGGTGACATTCCCTCTGTGGCCCACTGCTGTCACTCCATAGTTACTATCAGTGGCCAATATGCAGTGTACTACATACTGGCTGTTACCTAGGCATGTGTGCGTGCGTATGACACATGGGTTGAGAGTGTGCTCTGGGTAATACTGTAGTTGCTAACTGTGATTGCCTGGCCTTGATGTCACATGTCTGGGTATGGCTTTGCACCACAGCCTCTCAGCCATATCACATGAGTTACCCCTGTACGGTGGACACTGTGATATATAATATGGCCACCATAAAAGAAATATGCAAAATCCGCTCCACATTGGCCATAGGTGTCACAACCACATCTACACAGGATACGGGTTACACACACACACACACACACACACACACACACACACACACACACACACACACACACATGCAGATGCACACCTGTCATGTTTGGGAGTAGAACCCCTACCTAACTAGTGTATTACACTACAGCACTATGCAGTTATACTATGTTCCATGGATATTACTGGAGTAGTCCATCCCCAAAAGTGTATTTCACAATGACTGACATCAGCAGGATTTCCAAAGTAGAGCATTTGAAATTACTGTGAGAGACTAGCCTAAAATGCCTTGCTCCCTACACAGACAGTGACACACACAATACATCTAGAACTGCCATGTGTGGGGATGGAACTCTACCACGGTTCTAATTCACAATACAACAGTATGCAGTTACAGTACATGCTACGGTGATTGCTAGTCTACAACCTTCCCAAAGGTGTATTTCTAGGTGTGTGACATCGTCAGTCTTGCCAAAGGTGGATATGTGAAATGTAAGGGGTGTGAGTACCCTAAAAGCATTGCTCTCTACACAGTCAGACATGCATGCGTACACACACACACACACACACACACACACACACACACACACACACACACACACACACACATACACACACACACACACAGTTGGCAGGTCTGGGGTTAGAACTCCCAACTAACTCCTTAAACACACTATGGCCATATGATGCTACAGGATGTGCTATGGAGATTACTGGGCTATGATCATCCCAGAGGTGTATTTCAAGGTGCGTGACATCAGCAGCCTTGCCAAAGATAGGTATTTGAATTGTAAGGGGTGTGAGTAGCCTAAAATGCATTGTTCTCTACACAGTCAGACATGCACACAAACACAGACACACAGTCACACACACAGTTGCCAGGTTTGGGGTTGGAACTCCTACTAAACTAGTTTACACATTACAGCAGTATGCAGTTATGGGATGGACTACAGAGATTACTGGTCTACAGCCTTCCCAGAGGTGTATTTCTAGGTGGGTGACATCAGCAGCCTTGCCAAAGTTGGGTATGTGAATTGTAAGGGGTGTGAGTGGCCTAAAAGGCATAGCTCTCTACCCAGTTAGTGACAGACAGACATGCACACATATGCACACACAGACTCACACAGGCACAGTTGCCACATCTGAGGTTTGACGTCCTACCTAACTACATTATCACACTACAACAGTACGCAGTTACAGCATGCGTTACAGAGATTACTGGGCTACAGCCTTCCCAGGGGAGTATTTTTAGGTGGATGACATCAGCAGCCTTGCCAAAGGTGGGTATGTGAATAGTAAGGGGTGTGAGTAGCCTAAAAGGCACTGTTCTCTACACAGTCAGTGAGAGACAGACACACACACAAACACTGACACACACAGTTGCCATGTCTGCGATTAGAACTCCTACCTAACTAGTCTATCACACTACAGCAGTACACAATTATGGGACATGCTGCGGAGATTACTGGACTATAACTCTCCCAAAGGTGCATTTCACATTGGATAACTTCAGCAGGCTTGTCAGGGTAGTGCTATGGGGTGGCCAGTGTGTGTATGGTCCATAAACCATTCATGTAGGGGTGACACACCACAAGTGGCCACACTCGGGGTCATATGTCACAGGTACGTGAATAGGACTACTAGATGACTACGTCCTTGCACAGCCATGCTGCACAGCTGGCACGTGGACCACATAGTCTGTGGTGCTGACAGGTACTGGTCACTAGTAACTGCAGTGTGTGACATCTGCATCTGATTGTGTTTGGGGCCCTTTGGCTGTGTTCTGGTGGGACAGGAGTGGATGGTTCCTTGTCATGATCACCCTCTTCCACACATCTATATCCATCTACCTTTGGCTTATTATGGTGTGTTGCCCTTACATATATGTCTGTATTCCTATCCACTGTGTGTGCAAGGCATGAGTGGTGCATACTGACATGTGTCTGCACTAACAATTGCAACAGCCAGATGTTTCTGGTCCACTGGTGTTTGCATACATGACTTTCGTGTGTTTAAGTGTGTGAGCATGCCCAGTATAACCTTTCAGTATGTTGATGACTGGCATTGCCTTCATTTCTCTAAGTGTGTGAGCATGCCCAGTAAGGCCATCTGTTTTGTGTGTGTGGATCATGTCTGGTGATTTGTACTGCACAGCTGACCTTTGTTTTGTACACCGACAGGTAGCATGCTGTGTCTGCAGGTTATCCACTGATCATTTGGCATTGACTGTTGCAACATGTCTGCATAGCAGAGGGAACACCTGACTATTTCTATGTTTCTACACAGGATTGGGGGGCACACCTGACTGTTAATATATTTCTATGTAGGGTGGGGGGACACACCTGACAGTTGTACACATTTGCTAGGACTGTACTGGTATGTCCTGTAGTCCATTTCAGTCAGTAGTCTTACCTATTGTGCTGGCTAAGCCATACTGGTGTATGACCTTTCTTATCTTTTGATTGCATACACATCGGTTTCTGACTTCCTATCTGTAACAACTGACATCCCACTATCTGGCCTGCGGTAGTCTGTCTGTGTAGGCCTGGGGGGTTACCCATACCCCTCATTCAGAGGCCACAGTACAGCATTTGTTTGTGTTTGTCTACACTTGTTTTGCTGGCTGTGACTGTTGTTGGGTATGTGACCCCCCTCCTGACTGGCATGTGTGAGTTCCTTATCTTGTGGGTGCCCCAGTATTGAGGGGGGTGCTGTAGGGCTGCCTATGTCGGATGCACATAGTACACTGCCTACGTATGGTTAGGCACAGGTAGTGTAAAGTCTGGCATCCCTTTTGCTGTATGTAAGAGTCAGAAAGAGGTGCTATTCCCTGGGTCACTCCCATGTCAGAGTATGTGCTATGCGTTGCCTCTTTGCCAGGGCCAGGGCATACTGGACATGCCTCCTTCTGCTTACTAGGGCAGGCTCAGGATGTTCCTCCTCTGAGTCACTCTGTGCCTGTGCAGGCCTTGGCATTGGTGGGGGGGCTATGTGGCCCTGCTCTTTGCTGCTCCTGTTGCAGCTGTTTCCACAGGATCATATTGTGTAGCATGGCACATACAAGGACTATTTGGGTACCTGTAGTTGGTGAGTACTGCAAGGCTCCACTGGATGTGTCCAGGTACCGGAACCATGACTTGAGTATCCCAAACACATGCTCTATTATGATTCTTGTTTGTGCATGTGCATAATTATGGAGTTCTTGTTCAGGTGTGTGCGTGTTTCTGATGGGTGTCATCAGCCACTGCTCCAGTACATATCAAGCATCCCCCACTAGGTGACCATGTGGGATGTCCCCATTGGCAAATTTCAAGTACAGCTGCATCAGATGCCAGATGTGGGAATCGTGATAACTTCCAGGGCAGCCAGCACACACATTCAGTATTATGCCTTGGACATCGCACACAACCTGGCAGTTGATGGAGGGGAAGCCCTTGCGGTGGACGTAGACCCTACCCTGCTCACTGGGTGGTGCTTTGATGCATATGTGCATGCAATCTATTGCACCCACCACCTCAGGGTATTCTGATATTTGGTGGAAGAGACGCATATTGCTGGCCAACACATTACGGGTGAGGGGGAAATATACGTGCGCACTGACATGTGCTGCCATGGCATCCAGGAACTGATGGAGTACCCTGGATGCTGATGCCTGCAAGATCCCCATCATATCCCGAGTTGGCCTTTGGAAGGTACCTTTAGCTAGTATTCTTAGGCCTACACATACCTTCATTTCCACTGGGATGGGTTTCCCTCTGTTAGTTTGGTGTGTCAGGTGTGGCTGGCACAGCTCAGCAATTTGCTGCTCGAGGTCCCTGCCCACCCTATAGTGCTCCACTATCTCCAGCTCATGTAGCCCTTGGTAGGTTATCCTGGGTCTGTACACTCTTCTCCGTCTCCTCACTGTGGGTTGGTCAGCATCATTCACATCCTCACCACCCTCAGTCTCTTCCACAAGTTGTATGATATCTATTGCAGCCCCTAACATTTTGCTGTTGTGAGTGTTAAAAGTTACCCACTTGTTTACACCAGTGGTGTAGGGTGTGGGAAAAAACAGAGGGGTAGGTGTTTGCATAGTTTATAGTGGTGTTCTGGGCTGGGCTGGTCTGCCTGTGTAATTGGCTGCTTCCGATACATTTCACCTAGCAGCGAACCTAGTACCCCTTGATTAACTTCGTACTGCTGCTTTCCCTTCTCATTGCCCTTCTGTTTCAGCCCAGGGGTGCGTCGGACAATCTGTGTACTCCAATGTGCACACTGCAGCTATTTCCTGGGTTCACTTCCTTTATCTTCCTGTAGATCCAATTGCGCGGAGCGCACACCCGCTTACACTTTTTCATACGTGCTGGGCAGGTTTGGACACACCCCCAGGCTTCGCTGTGCTAAGCTGGATGCAACCCAGAGCCACAGGGCTCCAATCCATTGACAGTATGCCTGACACACTCCCCCATGATGTCACCTACCTCATGATCTTGCACTCAGCTATTCATACTCTTACACTATTGGGACCTGCCTCACATGCTGGGGAAAACCAAGATTCACTATCCTTCCCCTCATTTGCATATGATTGCCTGCTAATGCATGGTTACATGTGTCACACTGTGCCTCCCCCCTTAGCAACCACGATTCACTGGCCAGGTTGTCTTTTGCCTGCTATTGACTTGCATGGCGGAATACTGATTTTACTTAGATTGCTTTTTTAGGTTTATTTTCTTATTTCCCCACCAATCCTGTTTGCACGCTGCTGCCCTATGATTCAACAGCCGTGATCAGCGGACATATAATAAAAGTTGTATTTTGCACATTTTGCATTGTTTGTAATGCCAATGGCCTTCTACTTGGCCATTGGCATGCCTCCTCAATGATATGCAGCCTTTATTTGGGGCTGTCATGTCCCCGTTTTGGATTTTGCAGTACCGTACCTGGTTACTAGCTGAGTACATTTCTACATATTATGCTAGACCTGCACATCCTGATTCCTGCTTCCTGGATGGCAGATTTACCTCATTTGCATGGTTTTCACCTGCAAATGGGGTCATTTCCATAAGGGGGATGGGAACGTGCAGCACTACTGCTAGAGCACTTGGCCACGTCAAATGAGCACATATGTGGATCGCTCGGCCGCCATATTGGCAAAATTTCCTCTTACACTAATCATGCACACCGTGCAAACATTTGAGAATCCGGGGGTCCTTTTTTTGACTAGGTTAGAAAAACTAGGATTTAAAGTTAACTAAAGTAAAGAGCAGTTATGGAGGTTGAAGGGTTCAGTACTTGGGAATCTCATTTCAGAAGGTGCTAGGCAGATTCTGCTTTTGTGAATTGTTCCAATCTAAGCTTTTGCAAATGGTTCTGATCCAACCACACCCTACTACATTGAAACAGCTGTGAGTCTTTCTGTATTTAACAAGTTGCTGTCAACAATGAATTTCTGACTATGCTTAAGTGGTAAAATCTTTGTTAGAATTGTTAAACAAAGATACTCCTGAAACTTTACCCTGGCAGGATTATCATGAATAAGCTTTTGTACAATTTAAAATATTGCATTTAAATCCTGTTGCAATCAATATTCCAGAGTAGTTAAATAAAATTTTTGTGTTCTGTAGTGAAAGAAATAAAGTAGCATTTGGATTATCACAACATATGAATGATGGATTCAGACCTGTTGATTATTTCAGTACAAGTCTGATCCCATAGCTGAAGCCTTCCTCCACTGTCTTAGGGCAGTGGCCATGATGGCACACAAAGTAGACATGGAGGCTGTACTGACTGGCACAAGACTTACATGGCGGTTCCGCACTCTGTAGAAGTTCTGTTACTAAAGACTAAAACTCAACATTTATCTGTAGAACAACTGTCTAAATATGAATTGTCTTTGCTTGATAACCCTGCTTTACAGATTGTTTGATGTATACCATTTAATGCGACTTCTTTTATCCCTTCAGCAAACAAAGGACAACTCCAGGATTGTGTAGTTGTTACTAATACTGTGCTTCTTCCTAGATTAGACTTGAAAAATGTTCATCTACAGAATGCAGATCTCGTCTTTATCATAAATGGCTATTATGGTTGAAGACACAATGGTGAACTTGCAGCAGCTTTTTCCATTTGTACACAAGAAAACATTTTATTAAATGGACAGTTGAATGGAAATGTATCTGTTCAAACAGATGAATTAGTAGCCATAACAAAAGCATGTAAAATTGGCAGAGGTAAGTTAGTAACCATATATATAGGTTCTCGGTAAGCATAGGGAGTTGTTCATGATTTTTGTACACTTTGGAAAGAAAGAGGTTATTTAACATTGAGGGGACAGTTCTTTAATTTGTTTTTTGTTAATCAACTGCTAGAAGCTTTACTACTGCTGAGGGGAATAGCTGTAGGCAAATGGACTAGTATAAGACTGACAGTTCCTTTGTAACTACGGATAATACTTTTGCTGATATGGCGGCTATGACAAGCCGCATTGCCTCATCCTGCTGAGAATATATTTTTGCAACATTTAAATGAAAATAATCACTTTCCTTCGCATTAGTTACTGTCTTTTCAAGATAAGACTGAAGATTATAAGAGAAGGCAGTGAATAAGCAATGGCTACAGTTGCTCTTCTGATCTTTTGTGGCACCAGTAGGATGGTTAGCTGATATCCCTATTACATTTCCTAAATAAATTGGTTAAAACTTATCACTAACTCTATCATTTGTGCAAAATTTCACTAATACAACAGATTTCCACTGACTGGTATGCACCTCATAGCTCAGAAGTCATTCAGCATTTTGTAAACAGTTGTTTAGTTTGTTTAGAATATAATGTGTCTAGATCAGTACCTGCGCCTGTTCAATTATTAGAAAAGCCTCATGGACCATTTTGCTAACTTCAGTTGGTGCATATCGAGCTTCCCCAAATAAAGAAACTGAAGGATGCTTTGATTATTCTTAACATCTTCTTGAGCTGGGAAGAAGCTTATCCATGTGCAAAAAAAATGATGCATATAGAGTAGTTAAGAAATTGTTAACCAAACATAGCCCTAGGTTTAGTGTTCCTTGTAACACACAATAAGGTCAGAGAACTCATTTTAATAGTTAAGAAACACAACAGCTTTGCAAGACTTTGGGAGTTAAGATGAATTTTCACAGTTCTGATTGACAAGCTTTTGAAATAGTAGAGAGAGCTAATTAGACTAGCTAACGTATGTGAGGAAACTTCTCCTAAATAGCAAGAAGCATTGTATTTAGCTTTGTTTAAGATTAGAAGTGGAGTAAGTGTTCCTTGAAATCTGTCTCCTCATGAAATTCTTATGGGTAGACCCATGAGAATGCCTGCCACCCCCTCAGTAAGCATTTAGAGTTGCAAGATATTGATGAAACCATGTTTTTCCATTGTAAATGCTTGTGTCTCTTTTGCAGAAATACCCCAGTATTGTTCTGTATGCAGTCTAACAACCCTCAAGCCTGTGTCCAAAAGACCAAGTGTACATCAGAATAAACTCCCATGGAATTCACTTAGCCCCAGATGGAAAGAGCCATAGTTGGTTTTGCTCTCAACTGCTACTGCCATGTGTTGTGAGGGACTCCCCAACTGAATCTTTGTGTTGCATGTCAAAACAAAACTTCACTGTGATGAGTAGAATGAAAACAACACTGATGAAAGGCCAGTGAACTAGCAGAACCTATTACCAGTAGAACTGGGCAACAAATCAGAGGTATTGTTCCATCTGGAAATGATAGCCTATGACATTTTACCATCCAAACCAGATCTGAAACCACCTGCGAGTTGTTTGCCATTCAGTCATATCCCACATCTACTATCCAGCATGTACCTGCTGAATATAGCTGAGTTACCTTTTTTTTGCCAGAACAGAAAATAAAACAACATGATTCTGCTACCACATTCTGGTTTGATTCAAGTTCCAGTAGTTTTCTTCTTCGATTCCAACAACCTTGTTTTTCTTGCTTCCAATTCCAGCACTATCAGATCATCTTGCCTTTTGAATACTGATTTGGAAACTGCCTTATCTAAAAAAAAACATTCCCATTCAAAATCATCTGCAATTAAAGCTTTTGGTCAATGACTTTTTGGTGATCAATTTTGCTTGTACAATGTACAGCCCATCCAGCATCCTTATTTCCAATCCTCATTAGTCCTAACATGCTTTCCTTTTCTGAGAACCGATCATTGCTAAAATTACTGTCCTTTTTATCATCATTCTGTTTTGATTGCTTCTATCATGGGCAACTGTGACTGCCTCATCCTCTCCAGCCATCAGAACTGTAGTGAATCCTTTCTTAAAAGAAATATTCATTCTGTTAGGAAAAGAGACAGGTACTTGATTAAAACTGAACCAAGAAGAGCTGATCGGCAACCTCAGTTTAATACATTCATTGCCGCTATGCATGCTTATGCATAGACTCTCACTGCTCGTAACTGCTGGGTTTCTGCACATATTCCTACAGCACATGATAGGGTTATTCCATCGATTCCTATACTAGTGACTGATTCTGAGCTTTATACATCACTGTGTCTTATTTTTCTTGCTAAAATTGTAAGAGTAAATATTTTCTTATCCCCTTTTCTGTAATGCTGCTTGAAATTATTGGCTATTGTAAAAATGGAACACTTTTTGTTGAAACTAGTACTTGTAATATTACTTGGAATTCTTATGATGGGGCTGCAGGGTCGGGCAGCATTACATGAATATTACTATATCTGTGGAAATCAGGCTTCTCCCTGATTACCTATAGACTGGTCTGGTTGTTGTTATTTTGGTCATGTTGTCCCTACTATTTGATATTAGCTGTTTTATCAGAAGACAAAATTCATAATGCTCATCACAAGAATGATACTAAAGATCCTAACCCAGCTGGTAAAACAGAACCTCCTGGGTATACATCATAATAATGCTTTTAAAGGGCTTGCTCATGTGCATCTTGGTGATGATGTCATTTCTTAGACAGGTATTATTTCTGCTTAAGAGGCAATGAAGTCTTATCTGGGAGCTTAGAAAATTGTCTTAGATTCTAGATTTAAGTAGTCCACTTTGGATTCTATGAATTTGATAACCCAAGAACAGACTGCAGTTTGCAGTGTGTTGCTACAGAATTGCATAGTACTTGATATCACCCTTGTTTCTAAAGGGGATATGTATGCACTCATCTAAACCCAGTGCTGTTCTTTTATTCCTGATAATTCTGGTGCAATCTGTAGTCAGAAATAATTCAAAAAGCTGGTGAGTATTCACATACCAGATAGGCTGATAGTTCCCAATGGGCAGGGAACCTTTGGGGAGGAGGGATCCTTAGTTTTTCGTTATAATAATATTGTTAGCTTTACTTCTGTTTAAGCTTAAACCCTGCTTATTGAATTATTAGCTTATTGAAAAGATGTTAATGTGAATTTCACTGAAACTCTGCCATTGACCACTATTAGTAAAAATCATAATACAGTAGAAGATGAAAATAAAGTGTTACAAGATTTTAATAAAATATATTATAATCTGTATAAGAGGGTATGTAAAAAAGTATGTAGTAAAACATATAGTATTAAATGTATTACTGAGGATTATTTACAGTATTCAGAATGTATTTTTCTTTTATCAAGATTAAGAAATATTTTCAGTGAAAACAAGACAATATTTTTGAAATGACTATGTAAAGATTGTACATGTCATAAAGAAACAATGTGAAAAATCTCTGATATCAAGTGAAAATTGTATTTGTTCATCTGAAAACATGCACTCATTGTCCAGTCATAAATAATCATTATGATTTGGGTTGTGCTTTTCTGTATCAGATGAGGAATGTGAAGGGTGAGAAGCACAGAGAAGGGAAAATGTTCATTTCATTTCTAATATGCTTTACAGCAAAAATGAACTATTCAGAATGTCCTTCAGTATGTATCTACTGGCTTGCTTACTGCCTATTATACACTGACTGGCCATTAATATTCTAAAACAAGCATGCTGATTGGCCAGCTCAACAAGCGTGTCCATTGAAATCTGAGAATATACCAACGGAAAAAGGTCCGGTCACCTGGACCTTATTCTGTTGATATATTCTGTCAGTTTTTATTTTTATAGTTGTTTAAAAAATATAAATCTGTAGTTCGGACTCCGGACATATGAGAGACAGTATGGAGAAAATACAGGGAAAATCAGGTACGTTATTTAAAATTAAAGACACATATCTGATTTCCCTTGTATATCCTCTATTCAGTCTCTCTCCTAACTGTCCAAAACTTTTTTTTTAAATTAAAAAAAAAAGAAAAACGGAGCAACGGAGATCTTCTTTTTTCCATTGCTTACTTTCCCCAAACACTGATGTACTGGGCATCCGTAGGAATGCAAGTCTCAAATACATGTGCAGTACATCAGCTAAAGCAAGTAGGAGATGTCCAATGGTGGAAGGACAGCACTCCACCTTTATACAAAGACATTATTTAAGAAAAGCAAGTATTTTTTTCCTTAAATAATGTCATTGTATAATAGCAATAACCCATGTCTGGGTGTGGGTAATGCTGGATTTACCCACAGCTGTCTTTGCTTGGTCACGCGGGCTTCGCCCAAGTGACCAAGCCACACCAACCGTGGGTAAATCCAGCATTACCCACACCCAGACATGGTTTATTGCTTAAATATTAGCAGGTACTAACAGAGTTAGAAAAGTATAAGATTTGTTCCGAGTAGAATGTTCTATCAAGGAATTTGTGCCTCCTATGGAATGTCATAAATAAGCAGTCATGTGGTCTTTGTTATCAAAATTAATGCTGCAGTGCTCATTTCTAATTGGTCATGGCAGTTTTATAATTGTTACAATAAAGTTTTTTAAAGAAAAGAATGTATAAAATCTAATTTCTGTAGTTCAGAGAGACAGGAGTATGATTAACTAGTCTCCTATGTATGTGTCTTTCTGTGCAATGAAGGAGATGGTTATTCTCTGCTGAACTGTCTCACGTGAAAGTTATTTGTTACCTTAACATTACAGAATGCCACAAGCTTTTCTTTCTGTAGTGGATTTATTAGACAATTGCACCATACAGATTTACTTTTAATTACACATTTCTTATGGCATATTGGAACAGCTTCTTCAATACTTTCATTTGTGAGGGAGCAAAAGTTTGAAGAACATGGGGAAGCAAGGATGGCATTATGAGTCAATTTCTATGGAAGATGGGTCAACTTTGGTTGTCCAGGATATCAGTAAGCAGCAATAAGATGGCTTTAGAATGATCTTAAAATATGGTAGGGATTTTATGGGTGGGGAGGTTTGTATCAAAAAGAAAGATACATTTAGATGATCTCATTAACAAGGTGGCCAGTGGCATACAGGGTAGAGCAGGTGTGAAGGAGTAGTTGGCAAGGACAACACCAAGGACAGGAAAAATTTGCACTACCTATCTGGTGCTTACAAAATCAGGGAAACTCTTTGAACATGTGCTGGTAACTGCATAGGATAGCCAATTAATTCCCCACAAACCACAACATGGTTATGGTCGCTCTCCACCCTGCTACTTATAAAGACTAACTCTGAGACCACTGTGTAGTGGAAAAGGAGAAATCCATGAGATAACATGATCTTAAACATATTGACTAGAGTCCCATACCTCTTCTATATTTCTTGCAAAGTTCATGAGGCAGGTAATCTAGAAAATATTAAAATACCACCGTTTAATGAATTAAATTCGCTTACTTCTTGGATTGGTGGTCTTGGTGGTATTTTAATATTTTATTTTTTTTTGTTTTCTTAATTTGTATTTGCTAATTTAGAAAATAAGCCTCCTTAATGTAGCAACTAGACAGATAGGAGGAGAATCACACTCTTTTACAAGCCACCAAAGTCAAAGGGAAAGATGGTCACGTTCCAACTTAGAAAATATGTAGGAGTGTGCTCTGATATTGACAAAAGGGGAATATCACTTTTTTGGCAGAAAAAAGTTCTCTTTGGTCGTAGATCATTGTAAAGTGATATTGGAGGGAGAATAGTGGTGTTTATCATTCTCTTACCAACATAATTAATATTCATCATAAACTTGATTCTCTCAGGGATGGAGTGTCACTTAATATACAATTCACTATTGAAAGGTCTAGCAAGGGAAGAGGATCACTTAAGGGAAGAAAGAAGTTGTTCTCATGTGCCATTATCTGCAGTAATTTATACATTGATTGAGGAAGATGCAACTCAGAGCCACTCAATTCTCCATATTTCACTCATCAGGCATGTGATCCAGCAGAAAGGTTTTTTTTTCCATTTCATTTAGTTGTTTACTGAGCTTCTCAAAAACCTGAAATTGTGGCAGTATCCAAATGCAATCTTATTTGTATATCTTTTTGCCTTGTATTATGTTTTCCTATCTTTATTTATTACAAGGTAAATTACAGTGTAGTGATGGACCTACCGAGGCTGTAAGAGGAATTAGAATTTCTAACCACCACCCTTCACTCAAAAGGGAGATGTTTATGTTAGTTACCTAAAGGTACATATTAACCTTTTCTTGCAACAATGAGGAATATAGTAGGTAAACTCCAAATCCATAAAGTGAATGAAGAAAACTTTTTAATTCCACCCATTGCAGCTCGTTATACATAAATACCATCACCGAGTTCTGAGTGAAAGATTAATAAAAATCCAAACTGCAGAGAAGGATTCTAGAAAGATCAAAAATAAATATGAAAAATGCAGGGAAATTTATTCAGCCCTCCATTAATTACAAGACATTTTTTTTGGTCCTTATAAATGGAAAAAAAAACACTTATTAGACAATTTCTAGAATTACCATATTCTTCTTTAAGTTTAAAATACTCACAGACGAGACTGATGTCCTGATGTTATTGCACATTGCTCCTCCAGAGCTGGAATTATGACTAGCCACCTCCTCCTTTATTACACTCCACAGGGTCCACACAATATGGCTCTATGAATTGTGTCACAAGGCCAATTCCTAGAGAAGTCAAGAAACTGAATGCCACAGGGACATGTATGGGTTTGTCCACTAAATAGCTGCTGAGGTAGTTGAGAATGGACAGGATGTATGACTGCATAGTTTGGGACAACAGTAGTTTGGACAGAACAAAAACTAATACTTTTTAACAGAATTTTTATAAGGCAGTCACAGCTGTGAACTAAATTTTTCTATTCTCAACTGGCAAAGTGGAATCAAAACAGCATTAGCATTTCCTGAGACCATTAAAGAGAATATGACATCTGAGAAATGTCATGGTTCACAATATATTTTACAAGAACAGATGAAATATCAGTTGCTGTAGTGTTATGGTTAGACACACCACTATATGAACCAGTAATAGTGCCATGCATTACTTATGGTGCAAGTGTAAAATTTTTAATGAGAATAACAATGTTAGAACATTACAGGGTTATTCAACACTGTTATGTTAGGAAGTAATTAAACAAGCATTTTATGAAAACAAGCATGTAAATTTTGATTTTTTTTTGTGTATGCCCTGTAAGATCTCTCCTGCAGCCAATCACCAAATTGACCCATTTTTCCCTTTTATAAAGATGCAAACTTTCCACCCTATTCATTCCCCAGTGGAATTAGAGTCAGATGTTAGGTAGTGGGCCAGTCTGCAAGTCCTGCAAACTGTCCTATCCCTCACCCACTCAGCATCCTATTAACTTCTCTGTACCTGCTTTTGGGGTTACATGAATGCCTCTGTGTACATGCAAATTCTCAAACAGCACACCTCTTGCAGCTCTTCTTGAAGGCTGATGAGTCAGAATCCCAGAGAATTTTATAGATATTAAATACAAGTTAGAGTTTAACTATGAAAAGCTACATTTATGGTGAACTGCAAAAGTGTTTTGCTTTTAATCACCTTTACTGGATATTTGATGGGATTGTTGGTGTGAATATTCTACAATAAAGCGAAGGTTTTTTTTACTCTACTGGCAGCCTTTTATTTTCTACTTGTGTGGAAGAAGGAGAACCAGCATTTGTTTTGGACTTTTTTGCCTCTGGATTTCCAGTGCCACCTTTGTAGCCCTGGAGCAATTTGTTTTACTACCTTTACTGGATATCTCAAAAAAGAATTAAAAATCTTGTTTAGCAGCATTTTGACTGGATCCACTCAAACATCGCACACAATAAATTTTTAAGAAACAGAAAAAAAAAAGGACTGGACTCCATCTTCTGGTCTGACCTTTAAAAACATTAACATTCAAGCAACACTGCTTGCAGCATGGCTATATTCAATACCAACAGCATTGGACTAGCAAATTTAATATCTCTCTTTTACAAGGCTAATTATTTAGCAATATACCATCTTTATTGTATATCAATGTGATCGTCACAAATCATACATTCAAACCATGACCACACCCAGTCTTGCCCAAGGTAAGAGGCAATCTAGTGCTTGGCCTAGGTCATCAGGCAACTAAATACTGGTACAACTTTTGTCTAGTCAGTCACTGCCAATGACTGCAATAATCTTGTATGTCGATCTTGCATGGAATGCAGAGCATTTCCCTCAGAGTGTATTCATGTTTTTATCTACCTGTGCATCTGGACTTCGTGCATTCCTACAGAGCAGCCCTTTCTCATTGTAGCAGTATAGCTCATATTGTAATGGCAGGAATTACTGAAAAAAATCAGCTTGTATTCCTGAGATAATTCCCTCTTAAACCACCTGCAAAAATGTTTGTAGACAATGTTTACGGATCACTCAAGAATCATTTATGCATTTTGAAAACTATTCCGACCAACACCTTTTAGTGCTACCCGGATCACATTTACTGCTTACACAAGACTGTATCCTGCAATAGTTTGCAACCATATATGTTGCAATGTCTACCCCAAAACACCCCCATATGGCTAGGCAGCTTGTGATGCTATCCATTATCAGTATGTAGTGCAAATCCTTCCCACGTGCTTCTAGCTCCATTCCCTATACAGATGCAGAGGCTACTAGTGTGTGTGTGTGTGTGTGTGTGTGTGTGTGTGTGTGTGTGTGTGTGTGTGTGTGTGTGTGTGTGTGTGTATATATATATATATATATATATATATATATACACACACACACACACACACACACACACAGAGCTCCATGTAAATGCAATGTGCTAAGTACTAGTCATCCTTTGGTGCGTGCCCTGTCTGCTGCTGGGTGCCCTGTCTGCTGTCACTCGCTGATTGTCCTACTTTTGATGATTTTGTAAGGTGAGACATTGAAATTAAGAGCATACTGAGTTTACTGCCAGCACAGAATTGTTTTCACCGCAACGGTGCACTCATCGCCCGCAAAAAGAAGCATAGCTCTGCTTTTTAACTGCATATCTTTTAGGATAGTGGATAAATACCCTGTGTGCCACACTCTGTTAACTATATGAAGAACATCTGTAATTTCCACCCATTATCTTTATTGTTTAGACTCATAACGGAATGCTAATGAACATTTATCAGGTGTCATTAGCTGACCAACATACACATAACTCAACAATGATTGCTATTAAACTACTGGTTAAATATAATAAATGCTATGCTTTTGCCCTGCTAAGTTTAATGCCCAGAATATAGAATTCTGCCAGAAAGGCAGGTATGACCCTAGCCCTGAGTAGCATTCTGCCATCGCCCAGAATGATACCGCAGTACAAGGACAAAATGATTGACTTTAACAATTGGCTAATCTTCTGGTGTCATTCTAAGGGGATCCAGTATCTGTCTGCTTGGGATGGCATGATCGACAGACCATGATGCTTTGCCACAGATGACCTGCACCTGTCGCCCCTGGGATTTCGGATATTGGCTAAGGCTTTTGCTGCCACTATAGTGCCTTTTTTAGGAAAGGTTCAAATAACAAATTCACCACCGTAACAGGAACAGGCAAGCAAAAACTGAGGGTAATGCTACTCAATGGTAGAAGTCTAAATCTCAAAATGCACTCACTCGAGGCACTCCTTAAAATGGAGAACATCGATATCTGTGCAGTGAATGAGACCTGGTTCAAGGCTCCAAAGAGCACCACTGCACTACCAGGCTATAACTCATATCACACTTTTCGGCCATGTAACCTGGACCAAAACACCAAAGGCGGAGGTGTGTCCATATTCATTAAAGATATCCACACCTCCAGACTAGATGCTCAGCATAATGCATCCGAAGTTATCCAAGTAAAACTAACTCTTGGCAAAACTGCAATCCAAATTGTAGCTTGCTACAGATCCCCCACCATGCCCCAGGATTCCCACTCCTCTTTTCTTGATGTACTGGAAAATATTAGGGATCAGCCAAACACCCTAATAATGGGTGACTTCAACTACCCCGCCATTAACTGGTAAAACTACTCGTGTACCAACTCCTTAGCTCAATGCTTTCTGGAATTCATAAACTCCAATGCCTTGGATCAACTTATCCACACCCCCACCAGGGGCAACAATATCCTAGACCTAGTCATTACCAACATGAGTGACCGGTGTTCCACACCTGAAGTCAACTCCTCGTTGGTCCGATCTGACCATAAGCTAATCACCCTAGAAATCCACATCCCCCCCATTAAGGAAACCACAGTAAAAAATTTCTCCAAAGCCAACTTCATGCTTCTTAAGACAGAAGTGGTGAACTTCATGACACCCATGCAGATGGACAATACAGTTACAACTGCTGAATCCTACACAAATGCACTCTATAAGCACTTACACGAGTGCATGGATCGTGCTATCCCAAACAGAACCAAGACACTATCCTCCAAAAAAAGGAAACCAATCTGGTGGTCCCTTGCCATAAACAAACTGTACAACAGAAGGAAGAAGCTGTTGCAAAAGAGAGTAAAATCCCATGAGTGAAGCAGCTCCCTTGTCAGCCTCAGTAAGAAGCTGAGATACCTTATAAGATCCCCCAAAGCTAGCTATGAAAACAAAATCACCCATAATTCTAAGGACAGCCACAAAGCATTCTATAGCTATGTCAAGAATCTCGATGGCAACACCCTGATCTGCTCCTAGTTACATCACAAAGGCAAGAAAATTACAGAACCAATTGATATTGCCAACATCCTGGAAGATAGGTTCAGTGCTAACTTTACCCCTCTCACCCCCTAAAGGACCCATATCTATACAGGCAAAATGCAGAGTCCCTGTAATCACAACTACGCAGGTAAACGCTGCACTCTCTAAAGCCAAAAACACAGCATCCATGGGACTGGTCAAAATCCCAGGCTGCGTTTTATATGAACTTCAGAATGAACTGGCTCCCCACTTAAGCACCATGTTCAATAATAGCCTTGCATCAGGCTTTGTGCCCACTGAATGGTGCACAGCAACAGTTATTCCACTCCACAAAGGGGGAGCCACCACTGATCCTGGGAACTATTGACCTATTAGCCTGACAAGCCTGGTCTGCAAGGCCATGGAACTTATCATCATGGAACTCATAAATAAAGACATTGGTAACCTACAAACTCTGGATCCCACCAAGTTCGGGTTTGTGAAAGGCAGATTATGCCTCCTGAACCTGAATGACTTCTTTGAGGCAGTCACCAAAGCCATATATGAGGGTAAGGTGGTTCACACAGCCTATCTTGACCTCGCCAAGGCTTTCAACACCATCCCCCATTCTGGAATTATAGCTAAACTCACTAAACTAGGTATAAATCCCTACATCACAAGATGAGTTGCCAACTGTCTCAATGACAGAACCCACACTGTAAAAGTTGCAGACTCCAAGTCTGACCTCAAAGCAGTGACAAGTGGAGTACCACAGGGTTCCGTCCTGGGACCTCTCCTGTTTGGTATCTACTTCTCTGAGGTACAGGCTAACACAGAAGGCCACTGGCTAATGAAGTTCACAGATGACTGCAAACTAGGAGTCATAGTCAAGTCCCCAAATAATGTGGATATCCTACAGAAGGGCCTCGCTGAGACAGATGCCTGGTGTCAGAGCCATGACCTCAAGTTCAATGTCAAAAATTGCAGGGTCATCCCCTTTGGTAAAAACTCTGTACCCATGAACTACCACATAGGCAGCAATCTACTTAACACCGAAAGTGTGATAAGAGACCTTGGGACCCAGGTGGACAGTAGCCTCTGCTTTGATAGTCACCTCACCACAGTAGTCCAGAAGTCCTTCTACGTGGCACACCTCATCATAAAAAGGTTCTCATCCAGGAAAAAAGAGGTCATTGTTCCCCTCTACTCGACACTCATTAGACCCATTATAGAGTACAATGCTCCTTTTGGAATGTACCTCACAAGACATCTGCAGCAGCTGGAAAGGCCACAGAAATACCTCAAAAAGAGGATTACTGGCCTCAAACAAATGTCCTACACTGACTGCCTCAAAAAACTGCAGCTTTACTCCATAGCATATCGTCTACTCTGAGGTGATCTCTGCCTAACATATAAAGCTATGTCAAACCCAGAGCTGTTGGACATGCTACACCTAAAGAAATCCCAATCCCTCCGAGCTACACTCTCTAGGGACCTAAACCTTGTCACCACAATAAAGAAGACATGCTGGAGGGATAGGTTCCTGTCCCAGAGACTTCCCATTCTCTGGAACAGGCTACCCATCTATGTCAAGCAAAGTTCTTCATTAGCAGTCTTCAAGAAAAATATTGATGAGTGGATGGGAAATAGGGAATACACCCCGGAGATCACTTCTGTGTCTCTGCTCGACAGTGGCACAGGAAAATAACTTTTTTGGGTGGAGTAAGCTTACATAGACCCTTGGGCTGATAGCCTAGTACCTACCTATGAACCTATGAAGAATGAGGCACCATGTATGTGACTCTCTCTTTATACATATTTCTTTATTCTGAAGGAGCCTGTAAATATCCATCGATTGACAGTATTATTTCTTAGCATTAAAATATCTGTTACACTTTCTGACAACTTCTGACTAGTTTACATTAAATATCTTAAAGTAACCACATCAAATAAACATTATTATTTACCAAAGTTGCCTCATAGGGAGGGATGTATGCTTAATTGCAACCAGAGCTCCACCCTGATTCATGTATAAGATGCTATGTTCCTCTTCAAAGATCTAAAAAAATTGAAACACATTGTTTTAGATAATGTATGCATACGGTCTTAAGAAAACTGAATAAGAACATTAATGCTACGCACTATCTG
>NC_056748.1:198424282-198466782 GCF_019279795.1 Protopterus annectens | reverse complement strand
AGTCAGGTGATCAGATATGATGTCATTCTGTAGCCAACACTAAATTTTTTTTGAATACTAGTGAAAGATGTTATAAGGACAATGTGTTATTAGACCTAAGAAGAGACACTCATCTCACTTCATCTTGCCTTGCTTTAGTAAGTAACTAGGGAACAGTACTTCTTCAGTCAGCTAGGAAAATATAGGAAGATTAGCTAAATATTGTTTTTATGTATCTGTCTGTGTCTTTCCATCTGTGTTGTTTTTTATACTTCCTGTGAATTGAAATTCTGATGTATTGCAAATAGATATTCAGTGTTTGTATGTTTTATGTTTTATTATTTATTATTAAATTTATCTATACCTTTCATTTTGGCTGGTATTTTAGAAAATTTTTAACCTTTGGGAGTAATTGCATTTATTTAGTGGCACTGTAGCTCCCCATTCCTGACAGTCTTGCTGCTTGGTCAAACATTACTATTTGTATAAGTATTAATTTTAATGAGAGTAACTGGGTTCCCTGGTAAGAGCCTTAGAGTAGCAGGCTTTGGGGGTTCTGGTGGAAGTGCATCTACCTTATGGTCTGAGTGGAGGTAGCAAAGCAGGTAAGGTGTGCCAACCTTTTCCAGGTGTGTGTGTGTGTGTGTGTGTGAGCTACTTTGAACAAGGCCACTGAGAGCATGGATTTCATGGAAAGGGTGGTGAATGACTTCTGTTTGAACACCCAGCTAAGGATTCAACTCTATAGCTGTGTTAGTGTGGAGTCTTATTTAGGGCCTTGAGAGAAAGCTTAGCCCCAGGACTGCAATGTGCATTCCCTGTGTGCTCTTAATGGAAATTGTACTTGGTGCATTGAGCTGCATCTGAAAAAACTGTGTGTATCCTTTTTTCTCAGTGAACATTCCCGCTGATGTCAGTGGTGAGTATTAAGGATCCTTGATCATTGGCTGAGAGGAGGGACATCACAGCAGGGATGAATTTTGTATTGCCCATCCAATTGTCCAAGTTGAACTTAATTTGTTTTAGAAAGGAACTTTACTTCACATGGATAGGAAGCCTGTTGCAAAAAAGGGTTAGTCTCTGGGATACATTCCTGTCTCTCCACTAGTCATATTTATTTTGCAGCCAAGGTTTAAGTCTTTAGAATGGGTGATTCTAGTACTGCTTGTTTTGTGAATATGCAGGAGGTCCATTAGGTGGCTGAGTAGAGATTTATGCCAAGCCAATTTCCCTTCCAAAGGTGGGAATCAATCACTGTACCTTGTGTCTGTGAGATGAACACCTTAACCATCACACCTCCCATAGCCCATATGAAACAAAATACAGAGATAACGCTTTGAGGCAGTCTGCATTGGACCTGTTATTTACACCCTGTATTCTTCTAGTGAGGAGCCTCTGTAGACTTTCCAGCTGTTACATGTGCCTGGTTAGGTACATATCAAAACATACTTGGGCCCTAGATGTCATAACTTTGTTTAAAAGTTGCACAACATAAAACGATTTCTTCACTTCCATAGATATGTAATAGCTAAAGGCCAGATTACTGTCTATGTGTGACCCCAGTCTTTGACTGCTGGGTTGCTTCTTAGGGGTATGTTGTCAATATGATAGTTACCAGGGGTGGCTGACTTCCCAAATGATAGTATGTGTTTCTTGGCATTTAGTGTTAGTCCATGAATCTGACACCAATTATTTGTCTGTGTCAGCCCTTTTTGATGTAATTAAGTGCTGGTGCGGGATTCTATGACTGTTCCTAATTTGCAATCATCTGCAAATGTGGTCAGCCAGAGGCTCTTGACACTGGCCTTGATTTCAGAGATGTAGATGCAAAAAAGAGCAATCTTAGGACCGATTCTTTTGGGACTCTACTTGTAACTGGCCTCTTTATAGAGGTGAACTCTTTGATTCTAACTTCCTAGGATCTTTCTGTGAGCCATTGGGCTAACCACCAGGTAATATAAGGATTTTTACCTCATTTCTTTTGTTTGTCAACTATTCCAGAGAAGGGTGTTGTGTCAAATGGCTTGGCTGGGTCAAGATAGGCAGAATGAACTATTTTGCCCTTGTCTATTGCTTTGGTAACCTTCTCAAAGAAATCCAGCAAATTGAATAGGCATGACCAGCCCTTGACAAAAAACAAACGGGGTTGGCTATAGTGTCTGAAGGTTTCCTATTTCATTATTCATCATTTCAATGGTAATTATTTCCATGGCTTTGCATATGAGACTGTTGAGATATGGGTCTGTAGTTTCCAGGTTCTGTAGATGGCACACCTTTGTGCAGATAGATGATAGTTGCTGTTCTCTATTTGTGAGGCATGAGGCCTGTTTTAAGGGTATGGTTAAATAGCTGTTCCAGGGGGACTGATAGGTTATGTTTAATGCTGTTTAGAAGGAAACCTGTAATACTGTCTGGGCCCATGAATGTAGTGTTCTTTCCTTAGACAGAGCATTGAGAACCTGTACCTTGAAGATATTACGAGGAGTAAAATTTGATATTTCCTGAGGAAAGGCTGGCGGTGAGAGAGGAGGAAAGTAAGAACTGAATTTGTCAGTCAGTTAGTTTGGTACATGTTCTGGCTCAGTATAGGTGGTTCCATTAAAAATGAGCTCTGCACACAATTGTGTATTGCCTTTGAGGTTGCAACCCTAGCTAAAGAATGCTCTGTGGTTGTCCTTGGTCTTGGAGGCTAAAATCATGTCAAATTTGGCTTTGGTAGACTTTATTTGTCCTCTGAGTTGTTTGTTTAGTTAAATGAGAGTGTTTTTATCCTGCTGAGTGCTACACCTCCTAATTTTGCCAATATTTTTTTCCTTCTGTTATACAGCCTACTGATGGCATAATTCCATCATGGTAACTTGTGTTTTTAGTTAATTCTGTACTTATTCCTGGTGCATACAGCGGCTTCTATGCAACTACTGACATGCTTGTATAGGGTATCTATGAACATCAATGATGCTACTTGTCCAAATCTTCAAACCAACAACCACTCCCGTCTGAAGCTGCTAATCACTAACAACTCTACCATAATTTCCAATATAACTGTTCTTCCACCCTCATTCAGTGACCACTGCCAAGTAACCCTCCAAATTATCCATCAGTCACCAAAACCACCCCCTAAACTCCATACTTTCATACCTAGATCCATCATCAATACAGACAACCTCAAAAATCAACTAGCAGCTTACAACTGGTCTCGCATTACCAACATACTTAAACTCAACTTGGCGGGAATAGTTCTGACACATGATCTCCTTCAACTTCACTACAAATACTTCTGTCTCACACAGTGCCTTTTCAAATATAACAAACACCCCTGGCTAACCACTGAACTGAAAGCTCTGCTCAAACTTAGGGACAATGTGGTCTTTGTGGAGACAAACCCCCTCACCAGAAAATTGTACTGCTTTACCTCTTTACACAATCTAGCTAAGTGAGCCATATGCAGGTACAAAACCAACTACTGCAAAATCAAGCAACTTGCCCTTTTAGGCAAACCCACATATTTTTGGCAGCAAGTATATCTGAAAAGCCATAAATCCACTGATCCCACATCCATGCCTATCACCAACCAGACCTGTTAAGGTCAACACTCAACCTCTGAGTTTCTCAAAGATTTCAGCCACCTCCCTAGTGTTGCAACCTTTACCTCTTACCCCAACTCAACTAGCCTCCCTCCTTTTAACCCCTCTTCTATTTTAAGAAAATTACACACAAAGAATTTGTTCCTCTTCTAGAAAACATACTCCTGGCTGCACTCCCTGATGCAGGCATCCTAATCTATTGTTTTATAACACTCTGCAACGATTTCCTTACCACAACTCTTCTACATATTTGTAAGTTCTGCTTAATTCAAAATACAAAGTAAGACATATAGAAAACTGCTCAGGTTAAACCCCATCCCAAACAGCCTCAACCAGTAAATACCTCCCACTTCCATCCTATCTCCATCCTCCTTGCACTTAGGAACACACTAGAAAAACTAATCTACAACCAACTGTCCATTTACATCGAACAGTATCACCTCCTCACTCTTAAACAGCATGGACTCTGGGTGTTCACAGTACAACAACAGCACTATGGTCACTTACACATGAGATCTTTCTCTATATGGAGAAAGGAAACCTTTCAGAAGCTCTCTTCATTGATCTTGCAAAAGCTTTTGATCTATTTGAGCACTTCTTGCTCCTTCATTCCCTGCAGGAAAATTGGAGATAGGCCCAACACTGTCATCTGGTTCCAACATTTCTTGACAAATACGTATTTTGGAGTCAAAACAGGCCTATCTCTATCGCTGCCAGCACTCCTTACAGAGGAGTGCCCCAAGGAACCATAATCGTCCCACTTTTGTTTTCAAGCGTTATTAACAATCTGTTGTCTAATCTCCCTAAACTTCCTATTACTCTTTATGTACATGACATAGTTATTCTTTGATCCAGTGTCTCACATTCAAACCCTGCATCAGTCTGACCTCCAGTCTCTTCATTTTTGGCTAAAAGACCATAAACTACTCCTAACCCATCAAAGACAGAAAGTATGCTATTTGGAATCTGACAAACCTGAAAAATAAAACTCCTGAAAATCTCAGCATAGCAGATCTCAGCAGTTGCTCAATAGAAACAACCACAAGACCAATCACTTAACTTCTAAAGCCACACATAAGGAAAAAGATCAGTTCTCTTTTATTCCAGTCTTAGAGAACATTTTCCTTTTTCTGCAGACCATATAGAGCTGCAATAGGCAAAGGTCATCTTGAATACAGGCACATAGCCATAGCCTCTAAAGGAACCTCATCCACTGTACAGTCTACTGAAAACAAAATCTGCCAATTCATTTCCAATTCCTCTTTTCAGGAACACCACTGCATCACCTTCTCCAAGGTCAAATGGCTAGCAGTCTCCAACAGAGCTGAGCTCATCCAGGGGCTGTTGTTTTCATACTACTTCAGTCAGGTGCCTTTACACCTGTTGCATCCAAACTCCATAATAAAACTATCCACTACAACCTCCGCAACCTCTCCCACTTAATTCCCTTACTCTAGACACACCAAACTAAAGTGCACTCTACCAACCATTCCTTCTTCATTCCTGCACACAAATTCTGGCAATATCTCCTCCTTCACTTTAAAGAAGTCTTCTGTTTCACCACCTTCAGAGCTCAACTCATAAAACACCTTCATCAAAAATCTGACCACATGAGTTTTTCCACTGGACGCATAACCTAAGTCCCTCCCCACCTGCAAAACTTCTACTTTAATCCTCTGTTCTCAGGTGTTGCTTCTCTCTCATATTTATTAAATTAATTCACATTTGATTTTCTACTCTGATAATATTATACTCTGATAATATTATTTACATATTGTACCAAATGTCTATGTGATTATCGACCTTCTGTTATTACTCTGTGTTTGTGAATTTGTTATATTTTCTTTTTGCAAATCGCTTCGCCCGGGCTGTGCCTGCAAATGGTTTATAGTGATCAGTTTACAGTAAACAAACTAAAATAAATAAATAAATAAATAAAAGCTGGGCCAGGTTCATGGGAATTAAGTAGGCATAACGGTTAACCTTGCTTTAAGTGTATTATAATCTGGCAAACAAAGGCCCAATAACAAAAATGATGACAGATCCAAGACCAGTTTTGGGAGTATTTCTTTCTTCTTCTTTCACTGTCACTTCATTCCATCAATTTGAATAAAGTAGAGGGGAATGATGTACATTACAAAATGGGATATATATATATATAGCCTAGAGAACTGGTAAGACATTGGGCCATAAAAAAAAAAGTTTGTAAAATGCATCAAGTTATTCTCTGTTAAAATTAATGGAAACCTATTTTCTGCAACAATTCTAATACTGGTGTTAAATGAGGATAATGCCAACATGAGAAACAACCTATTTGTATGTTTGGCTATCGTGAAACATTAGTTAATGGTAATTTCATTAACAAGTAAAACCCAAAGGAGCTCACGTAGTCTTACAAGCCTCATGAAGAATAGAACCAGCATCAAAAAGCCACTCAGTCCTATAAAAATCCACTAGAACCAGAAGAGATGAATACTAAATAAAGTAAAGTTTAATAAAAAACAACAAAACTAAATACTGTAATGTCAATGAATAGACATTTGGTAAGTGCTTTTGATGCTTCTCAGTCCTTTGGGTTTTACAGGTTTGTTGCACTGAGCAGCATGAACGCACACTTTTTTTTTTTAGAATTTTTATTACATAAACAAATTATTCAGTTTGGAAAAAAAAATTATTTTATTATATCCAGGTTAATGAAGAGTTAAAGCACTTGGTTTCTGTACAATTAGCTATGAGAGAACTATGTCTGTCATGCCCTGCCTGTATTATGGGCCAGTAATGAAATGTTGTGTTCCACCTTAGTCAGGGCACTAAATATAAGAAATGAGACATCCAAAGTATATAACAATGAACTTCAAGACATTCCAAAGAAATACAACTAAAACTCTAATGAGCAATTCTTTTTGTAGGAGAGGATGTGCTTCTGCACCCTCACTGTGGGGGTTCTACCCTCATACCACTAAAATGCATATTGTTTTCCCATACTCAGCATTTTGAAAGTCGAGTACATCCAGAATCTAAACACATGCCATCACATTACTAAGAGTTTTAACATGATTTACTGAAGATATATGTCTTGTGTGTTGCATGCCACATGCACACAGTAAGCAAACATCCTAAATGTAAATTTTTGAATACAAAGCCATGCACTGCTTTGTTTCCTTGGAATACATTCCATGACCCAGTATATATCCATCTTGGCAGCCCCTTCCACAGTTTTGAAAGGTGGAAGAAATTTCTGCACACAGTCTATAAAGATTATTGGTTAGATAGCCTTCCCAGTAATAAAATGGCCCTGCCACAAGGATTAGAAAATGTCATCACTGGCCTTGGACATTTTGAACCTCTTACCATGGCTTGCATGATAACATGCTCAAAAAACAGGAACTAGAAAGAAACAATAATAGAAAATATTAACTTAATGGAAGTAATGGTACACAATCTGCTGCTAACACATAACACACACACACACACACACACACACACACACACACTTGCACACATTCAGTGTGAGCAAAGGTAGGTATTGGAAAAACAATAAATAAGAGCCACCTATATTAGCAGCAGTCACAAATATATCTTATTTAGTTTTTATTTTACAGAAGTTTACATTGTTTTTCTAATACAATACCATGCAAGTGACAGAAATTCAGGGTTTGAATATGATCTATTTTATGCAGTAGTACATAAGAGGAAAAAAAAACTGCACACTAGATAGATGAGTGGATTCTTTTGTGGCAAATATTTAGTATGTTTGAGAAATGTAGCCGACTCAGTATCAAAACTGAGTTTCTGCATGTGGCAATGGAGACACAGGCCCATCTTCCAATGACTGACATAATGAAAAGGTTTTCTGATCACTATTTTAGTTTAGTTTCTCAGTCGATTACCTACCAATTATGCTTTGTAAAATTTTGGTAGTGTACCCTTTTCTAAATTTAGAAAACAGGGAAAAAGAGAAAGGGTCAAGATCTTTTCATTTATGATTATTACATTTCTGAATTGTTATACAAAGTCACTAACATTTTACAAACATAGATAAGCCATATGCAGTTTTAGACTGTAGGTGTGTATGATTACCTCTCGCCATGTATTCCCCGCATCAGAAGAAATGAACATGCTCTTGTTACTGTCTTGTAATTCTGAACCAATATTTCCTAAGAAAGATAAAATGAATAATAAAGAGTCACATAATGGCAGATACGAGTTTAATTTCCTTATAGCAGTTTAGCTGTAGTATGAAAAACATTACAATTGTGAAGTGGTTGGGAGAAAAAAATACATCACTGAACCAGTACAAAGAGCAGCCTAGTGTAAAAATCAACAGGTAATACTGCATACCTTTAGAAGTTAGAAAACAATATGACACAGACCTAGGAGGCATTGCTTGTGTGCTGAATGGGAAATTCATCCATCCATCCACAACTCCTTTTTCCCATTTCTGCACATGGGATCGGGGTGTCATTTCAACAGTGACAATCGTCTAGAGCCAAGGTTTATACCGCAAGATGGCTAGCCCTGCTGCTGCAGTTCTTCCTCACCACACACTCGCACATGCACTCACATCTACTCATACCTTTGGAATGGATAAATATAATTGCTAAATGAGATATATAGATTTAAAATATGAGGAGAGTACTTAAAATTAACTGAATGTCATACTGTACACTTTCTTTGACTGTTTGTTATGCTGAAAGATCTGAATTTATTCAGCTGTGCATAGAGTTTTTCTGCTATTCATTCCACATCACCAAAACACAGCAGATACTACAAGGTACCAGAAGTTAGAAAATGTTTGCAAAACTACATTAATACAAGTGCAGAAGTGAAGAAATATATTTGCTCTTGAGAGTTTATGTGTTTGCAAGTAGAGCATTACAATTATCAGTGAAAAAAGGTTCTGGTTGTATCCAACACGGGCCCTCTCATTTCAAGAATGCTTAGCTGGAAACTGGAAGCATTAGGTCTAAAAATGTTCTTTCAAATAATTTTATTAAAATTTTAGATGCATATATATATATATATATATATATATATATATATATATATATATATATATATATATATATATATATATATATATTTACATATATGCAAACAAGAATTAGACAGGCTAGAGTAATCAACAACATAAACTTGCATTGTATATGGAAGTAAACAGAGAATACACATTTAACAAAACATATCAACAGAAAAACTGTACTAATTAGACACCAGTACTAATGTTTCTGATGTCATTGTTATTCACATATGTAACATAACTACACACCACACATACAGTAACCAATCTGTTTAGAACTATGTGGGGTTATTTTTGGAAAAGAAGGCATATCACCCTCTCTGTCTCACCCAAAGTTTGCCACATGAACAACTACCAAAAGGGGTATTTTTCACCACTGATGAACAATTCCCCTCAACCCTGAGCAAAACAACTATCCTGATCGTTTGTTTCACACCACAATAAAGTATCAAGACATAGAAGAAGGCATGCAGCCCCCCCTGTGGCATACCCATAGTCATATAAACCCAACAAAGGAGCAGTTAAAGTGCCTTAACATTCCTTATATCCACAATGTCTCCCTCTTTCCCCCTAATCTTGTCATGTCTCCCTCCCTTTCACCCCCCCCTTATGTGACACCACTGTCATTTCCTACTCATCAACATATCTCTGTCCATCTCGTTTAACCAGTCACTACTTTCTAAATCAAAATTCTAATCTCAGATCTCTGGCAGAACCAAATCCATGACTATTCCATGCATAGCTATGTCCTTCTTTATTTATCTTGCTACAAAGTGAAGTTCCACATTCTCCTCCATAATTTAATATCATTCCATCTCCATAATAAAACACAAACCATCCTCGAATCCTTAATCTTCTCATAAGTCTCTTCACAAAATTTTATTACATCAATTCAGGACCCGCAAAACAGTACAAAACCACAGCATATGCAGAATCACAGCCCCTTCCACTTTACATTTCCAGCATTATTATACAATTTTCCTTCTTTATTCTCTACTGGCAGTAGGGCATTCTATGGTACAAACTATGTACAGGCCCTTATCTATGACCTATCACCCACATTTCTTTACAAAAAACTTTTTTACTGCAGCCATCAGTCTTTCTATCCTACTAGTAATGGAACTCTTAACAGAGTGATGAAAACAAGTCAGGCATGGATCATTTAAGCATTCATTTCAGAATCCCATATTCAAGACGAGTCTTTTCTGCTATTAGCTTTTAGTGCAGTGTCATGGGTTTGTAGCTTTCAATGTCAAACATATCACTTACTGGCCTTCAACAAGTTTCCATGTTGATATTTTCTACTTTACACACGCGCACAGACACACACACACACACACACACACACACACACACACACACACACACACACACACACACACTCACACACACACACACACACACACACACACACAAACTCACACACACACTCACACACACACACACACACACACACACACACACACACACACACACACACACACACACACACACACACACACACACACACACTCACACACACACACACACACACACACACACACACACACACACACACACACACACACACACACACACACACACACACACACACACACACACACACACACACACACACACACACACACACACACACACACACACACACACACACACACACACACACACACACACACACACACACACACACACACACACACACACACACACACACACACACACACACACACACACTCACACACACACACACACACACACACACACACACACACACACACACACACACACACACACACACACACACACACATACACACACACACACACACACACACACACACACACACACACACACACACACACACACACACACAGATGCGCATGCACATGAGCACACACCCACACATATATTAAAGGTCCAAACAACAGACAGTAGAGGTAAGCCCTACACAAGACTCAGGTTTATTTAGTAAACAAACAAAATGATGACACCACACAGGGCTTTGTTGCTTCAGAAAAACAAAGAAAAAAACAGCATATTAATCACAGGGTTCTGTCAATACAACCTCTTTAGGAAACAGACTGTCTTTAAGATAAAGGAATCCAATGTTGCAGGTCTGACTCAGGAACATCTCTCAGATTCATGACTATAGGCCCTTGTCCAACTTCTATGTTCGTCGCTGAAAGCCTCTCCTAGAACTGAATGTTAGCTCAAAAATCAAATATATCCTCCAAAACCAATCCATGGATATACCTGACTTCACTCTCATACCATGCTTCCATAGTCTCCTTTCATGTGTTCCCTTAGTGACGAACTAACTTACTATCTTCTTGATTTCAGGCAGCCTCTTACATATTACATTAAATGACAATTAAGATATTGTTAACCATTACATGTTGCCTAGCTACCTAGGCAAGGGATTGTTCCCAATCACTACACACACACACACACACACACACACACACACACACACACACACACACACACACACACACACACACACACACACAATTTCCAGTGCCAGTATGTTATAGCATGACCAATATAACTATACATCTATAGCTACATATATAGCTATATATATATATATATATATATATATGTATATGTATATATATGTGTGTGTGTGTGTGTGTGTATGTATGTATAGAGCTAGAATTCAGACTGTCATGCTTTGGGCTATGGAATTACACACCTAAAGTAGATGGTCATTACTATCACTGCATTTTTAGAGCTGAAAAAAGTGCAGCTTTTTGGTGTGTGGCAATCTTAGCAGATGCTTACTCACTAAGTATGCTATTATGGATGCTGAACAGACTTCACAACCCAGTCTGTGTTTCAATCCATACTGCTTTTTTTTTTCATAAAGGTGTGCATTAACTGCTTTAGGGTTCACTGATGCGGTTGCCAGGAGCTGTTGTTTTGTGCATCCATAGGTAGTAGCTTAAATGAGATTTGTAGATTTTCAATTGCATCTTAGGGGGTTAAGAGGATGTTTTAAGTGTCCAGTTATTATGAGGTTGTGTATATAATTTCAGGTATGCATATAATAACCACCTGGGTGGACACATGTACTTATGGACTGTTATGCTCTGTCAGTCTGGATATATTATCATTACTATACAGATAATTAACTATTGTTCTTTACAAGTAACATTAAGGTAATTCCACCTGAAACACAAGACATTTCACTGCCAGAGTGCTATAAAGTTCACTACTTTTCTATATCTTTCTAAAGGATCTCTGTATATTGCTGCCAAAACTCACCTTTACCAAGTATCTCAATGATATGATGCTGCTCAGTTCTGACAAAGTAATATAAAACTTAAAAGCTAAACTGCAGGAAGGCTTCAAAACCTTCTAAACCGGGCTATAGTATAAAGTGAGCATTTTGCAATAGTTATAGGATGTGACACCCATTTTACTAAAAGATCAATTTAATATAATCAATAATGTTATTGAGCACAAGAACTGCAGTGTGTTTAAATTCCACTGTGACAGAACGGTTCAGAAATTGCTCTATTAGCTGACACTTTGCTATAGAATTTCCAATATTCTTTCTTAAGAAGTGGGAAAATCCCCAGCCAATAATGTACATTTGCCAAAACTTGCATATACCCTACATGTCATTGCATTAGACTCCTACCAGAGATGGTTTATGGTCAAATGGGCCCTAGTCTGGGTAATGGACCAGCCCCCCCCCCCCCAACACACACAGTGTCCCATTACTTGACTGTGTATCCCTAGTTATCATAAACACTGTTTAAACCTGTCAATGAGCATACTATTTTATACTATTTTATACTATTTTATATTATTTTATACTATTTTATACTATTTTATATTATTTTATACTATTTTCTTTACTGTTACAATACTTACAGAAATTTGATTAAAAACATTTATTTCAAACTTTATAGCATAAACACTGATGGCTTTTTGCTAACGAAAACAAAATAAAAATAATCTCACACTGAAAGCAGACTTAGTATAAGAAAAGTACATTTCTCTTGCCTTGAAATTTGCATTAATTAAGAATTGATAAGACCATTTATATCCACAGGCGTCCCCCGAATTCAGCAATTATAGTTATGATTGACTACATCCACCTCAGATATCAATGTCAAATTATTATTAATAACAATAATAATTAAAGTCACATATTTCATATGTTTCACACACACACACACACACACACACACACACACACACACACACACACAAAGTTATCTTCTGAAAGTGTACCTGATGTTGTTACTGAACGAACACCTGCTAAAGCCAAATGTTGCACTGACACCAGCAGTTACTCTTGCTGCAACCTGATTTGAAATCTCACATCATCTCTGTATGCAAGCTTGATCCTCCTTCATTGGCTGAAACAAGGAAGCAGCAGGATGTGGACATTGGCAAAGCAGGAACCTTTTAATTGTTTTTTTATTCTTAAAATGACAGTACTTGATCACAAGAAAACTTTTATTTTTCTTTTTACTTTCACTAGAACATTCCATAGTTATTGTGAGGTAGAGATGTATGTTCTGTCAACTGAAGTAGCAACTGCATCGCAAACATGGAAGTGGCACATGATCTGTGTGCCATACCGGGTACCATTGTTGTTACCTTAAAACTGACCTTAAAGAGTTATGAACTAGAAGAACTATATTATATGATAAAAAGACATCAAGGAATTGTTTGATTTGAATTAAAGCTCAGAAAATTATCTATAAGTAATCAATGATCAATGGATTATTGCCAATCTGTAGAGTACAAGCTGTTGAAACTAGTATGCCAGTGAATGGCTGCAAAGTCAAAAATGAGTAACCTTTAACACCAAAGCTGCAGGCTCAATGTATCTGCTAGCAGAAATAAAGAACAGAAAGATCTGATTTGATTCGAGTTTATTGAATGCATGCTTAAATTTGTAACATGAATGCAAAAGAAGCTGTTAAGTTTCCTACAGTACTGCCGTATTAATGTAAAACTGTCTATGAGAAAAGGTGGATTTCTTTCAGAATGCATTTTGGCTTAATGCAAACTGAGATGGTCAGCACCTCTGCTCATCCAACCACCAATGCAGTGGGAAGATATAAACCTCATAACTGAATGGGGTGGATGTATGCTTGCCAAGATGAAGGAGTGACTGCTGACCACTACCCATGCCAAGCAGTCACCAGTTTAATAAGCATGTCAGTCTAGAGTTTTAAACACTGAGAACTGGAGATAAAGTGTGTAAATAGGAATCATTTCAACTCTTCCATTGTCTTACAAAACTGATTCAAGGCACTGGTTACAGTATAGGATGTAAACTGCAGTCAAGACCTTACAGAAAAATATGGGAGACATGGTCACAGACCAGAGAACTGGTGGGCTGATTAGTGGAAATAGATACAAAAAAGGGGAATGTATGAACTTGATAATCTATCCATCCATGCTTACGAGTCAAAGCCAACTCATATAGTGACCCTATGAATAACATCCACCATCCATAAAGTTTACTAGGCAAGGGGGGAATGGAAGTACATTTCCCTGCCTTCCTTTCAAATGACACACTACTATAGATGATTTACAAATCACCACTTTATATACCACATCTTTGTAAAATGGAAGGAAAGTGCAGCACCAAGGAAAAGAAAAAGTATGAACATATAGACTCTCCACAGCAAGTACATCAACTGAGAACCAAAGTGTAAAGCCTCTTACTGTCAGGTGACAAAGCTACCCACTGCACAACTGTGCTGCACAAATGGTATTGGAAAAATGAATCTAAACCATTACGTTTAGGACTTGCATATGTCAAATGCATCTAAATGAGAACATCACCACCTCACTCTAAAGTGCTATTATGAGTACTGGGAAATTTTATTGCATTAATAAGTGCTAAGCCATAATGCACAGGTCTGCCACCATGCATTACCTTAGTAATGGCTGCTAAGGCATAGTCATAATTCTGTCCCTTCCCCATCTCAAACCCTAAATCTTACCTTGCAGCTACACAAGACACACTCAGTCACACAAATATGTGCAAGACTCACTAACAACACTACATCTGTCCCCTTACTGACCATAACCCTAAAGCATACACACATGCACACAAACATACAAAACAGATCCCCTCACCCATCCCCGACCATACCCCTAACACACACACACACACACACACACACACACACACACACACACACATGCAAACATATGAACATACACAGGCAAAACCACTCTCATCTCCTCCCACCCCAATCACCTTTCTCAACAAAACATTCCATCAACATTTTTACCTTGATGATAATAACCAGGCTCTCTCACCACGAAGTTGTAAAATCTCTTAGAAAGTCTGTGGAAGACTCAAGGTTCAAATAAATCAGCGTAAACAAATCGACAAAGCAAAAACAGTAGCTTCACTTTTCCAATAAAGAATCCAGTATATAGACACCAAAGAACTTTTATTGTTGTAAGCGCTTTCGCGTAGTCACCACTACGCTTCATCAGACAGTACACATAACATTTGAAACATCTATTTATACAGAAAAGTAAGAAAAGGCGCCAAATTAAAACAAATAAATTGTTCAATTTTTCAATTAAGTAATTAATTAAGAACTTTAGGTTAGTACACACTACTTAGAAAGAAAAGTCTCAAAATTCTAGGGTGAACAAAGCTATTCATGAACAATCTTCCAGCTGATAACCAAAACTAAAACATAAGGCTGACAGCGAGTGATAGTAGTAATAATAAATAACTAGATGAATGAATAAATAGATAAATTATCGTATATAGGTATGGAAAAGCACAGTATACACATAATAAAAACCAATAAATGCACATAGTAAAATCGAGTAGAATGAGTTTAAAACAGAATGAATGTAGCAAGTAAATATTAGTAGATAAATACCTTGTATAATGAAATATAACTATTTATTTAAAGTAATAACTCATATATATTTATTTATTTGTTTATATTAATCTATTTAACAAGTGCAAAGATGGACTTAATCATAGCAGTAAAAATGAATTTTGTCTTACTCATAGTTATTTTAGAATATATGTAATATATATAATATAAATAATGAGATATGAAATATAAAGTATAAAATATATGATTTTTAAAACATTAATAAAATGTCTATTAATAGATCTAATAATGATTAAGTCATATAAATATTCAATATTTAATGTAAAAAATTTTTTGGAGAAAAAAATTTAATATTAAATAGATATATATTATTACAAATGTATATTGATGTAAAAAATATATACATGTATATATAGTGGGTTATTCTGGCACACAAATACAAATATATTTAACTATTAAAGATAAATAATTAATAATTAATAGGCCATTATAATTACAACATTTTTACCTTAAAGGTATCCATACATTCGATATAAAGCACTGCCCTTAGCACTCATCAAACAAATAGATGTTCAAAGAAATAAAGGGAAGCTATATATATATATATATATATATATATATATATATATATATATTTATATAGATAGATATATATATATAGTCTATATTATGTTGTTGAAATTTGTCAACACATAAATATCGACCTCTGAAACTGCCACAAGGCCACTAGAGTAAATTTTTTCCCAGGGGAAAAAAATAGTTTTGCTGTCATTGGGGATTTGCCATTTTCCCCACTGTATTGCAATCTTGGAGTTGATATATATAGTTGGGGGGTGTGGGGGTGAAGACCCCAATTCTGTAGGGTTTGAAAGTTTGGTTTGTGTGTCTTCGGCCAAACAATTTTTCCCCTGGAAAAAATTTGCTAAAGTGGCCATTAATAATAAAGATGTGTTCAGTTAATTTGTCTTTCAACAACATAATACAGACACTATATCTACTTCAGAATGTTGACCGAAACCATATGATCGACATTCCGAAAGACCAACATCCTGAAATAGCACCATTTACCTACCTGTAAACGCAGTAAAACTGTGTTATGCAGGGGGGCAAGCCCCCCTGCACCCATCACACCCATTGCTACTTACATATTCTCACTCTGGGATCACACTACAGTGCAGGAAAGGGGTAACTCCCAGTCCCGCACTGTAGCGGGATCTCCACTACCATTTGTCGCCCTTTCAAACATTCGGTCATATGGTATCAGCCATATGAGTTTGAACATCTGAAAGTTCGAACAAATGAAGAGCTCCCATATATAGATATATATATATATATATATATATATATATATATATATATATATATATATATACGGAAACACTTTATAATCTCGAAATACTGAAATGTCGAATTTCAGTATCTCGAGACTATAAAGTCGAACTTTGAAAATAGCAAAAGTGCATAATTGTGAATTCAAATATCTCAAATTTGCAGTTATGGCGTTATGCTACATAATGTCCAGGATTATATATGGATGGTGTGCAGTGCCGTGTGTGGATTTAGGTGTTATGTCAGGTAAATGAGTGTTTTGTAATGGTTTAGGGTGAAAGTTTGAGTGTATGTGAGTGTGCTGATATGTGTGATGTGTGTGTGAGGGACTGTAAAATGTGTGTGTGCTTGCTTTTGTTTACTGTTTGTGTGATCTCGGAGTTAGTATATATAAGTAAGAGGGGGGGTTTGCCTCCATGCTTATTTGTGTTTTAGGCTTGTGGATGTGTGTTGTTTTGTTTGTTTATGTTGTGGTGTGGGTGTTGTGGTTTATGTGTGGTCTGGTGTGTGCTGTGTTTTAAATTTTGCAGTTTTGGGCTTCGCGGTTTTACTGTTGTGTGGATTCGATTTCATGGTCTCAAAAAACTGAAATTCGAGATTTCAGTATTTCTAGACTATGAAGTGAATCCATACACACACACACACACACACACACACACACACACACACACACATATATATATATATATATATATATATATACACACACACATATATATACATATATATATATATATATATGTGTATGGATCTACTACACTATATATATATATATATATATATATATATATATATATATATATATATATATATATATATATATATATATATATATGTATGGATCTACTACACAACAACGAAAGCCCATTACATTGAAACCCAAAACACTGAGACCACAGGCACGAAACCATATAACACCGAACACTCACAACAACGAAACTCAAAATCACGAAACTGTAAAACACATACAAAACACACACACATACACACACACAAACACACAACTGCCCCAAACACCCTAACACAACATCTTACAATACAGATAGGCACTCCCCACATCCCCCCGCTTTAATATTCTAACTCCAAGATCGCACAGACAGACACACACACAAGGCAAACTCACACCTACACATTACAGTACCTCACACACACCACAGTCACAGCACACACTTACACAAACCAATACCCCTCAAAAATACACTTACACATTTATACTTACCTGCACCGCAACACCACAAATGCTAACTCAAAATCCTGTAATGTTGGGATTTTAAATTTCGCGCTTCTGGTCTTTCTGTGTTATGCAGTTTCGTACATCTGGTCTCGGTGTTCTAGGTTTCGATCTTCTGGGCTTTTGTGCTTTTGAAGTAGACCCATATATATATGGATATGTATATGTATGAAATGGTTTCAGAGTTTTAAGCATCTAAAGACTGCTTTAACAAAGTCAGAATTTGGTAGACTGAAGTCAAAGTCCCTAAAACTCTGATAAAATTTGTGCATGCTATGTGCAAAGACCCAGTGATACAAGCAAAGACAGTGTCTGGACTCACAGATGGGTTCCCAATGGGAGTGGGTGTGCATCAGAGTTCAGCTCTGAGCCCACTGCTGTTCATACTGGTGATGGACTACTTGAGCAAATAGATCAGAGGGTGCACATTAACTAAGCTGCTGTATGCTGATGATGTGGAATTACAAGCAGAGTATGGACAGGAACATCAGTAAATGACAGGGGAATGGAATGCAAAATTCAAAGCACATAGGATAAATCTGTGTAGAAACAACAGTTGTCATGGCAGAAAGTGGGAGAAATCAAAAGAAGCTGAAAACTGAGATACAAGAGAAAAGAGTGGAACATAAGAACACATTCAAGTATCTATGAGGGATGGCTGAGGAGAAGAAAACTCTTAATAAGGAGATTAAAGATAGAATCAGAGGTGCTGCAGACAAAGGCCACAGTGTGTCAGGGGTTATACATGACAGAAGAATGCCAAAGATGCTGAAAATTAAGGTGTACAAATCAGTGGTGCGTCAGTACTACTGTATGGTACAGAAACCTGGGCAGTAAAGGCACTGCAACTGAGGAAGCTAGAGATGATGGAGATGAAGAGCCAGAGATGGGTGGTAGGATGCACACTGTGGGACAGATGAAGACATGAGGACATCAGAGAATAAGCAACTACAATTGCAGAGGTCAAACAGAACAGGCTATGGTAGTCTGATCACATGTGCCAGAAAGCAGAGTATAATCTGATGAAGATGATTTGGGAGAGACAAGCAAGAGGGAACAATGGCATCTAGAAAAGACATGGATATACTGCATGATAGAAGACCTGTGACATTCAGGCATGACTGGTTAAAAAGGCAGGAGAGTGACACTGAATCAAGAAAGCTGATGACAGCTGATGCAGCATTCCAACCCCATGTAGTAAATGGGAAAACTGAGCATTGATGGCGGTGATGAGGATAATGATGACAGACTCGGGTAGTTAGTATTATCACTATTAAGGCGTATCGAGCAGGAGTCTGGTTGGCAACTGGTCTGCTGGCCTATAGTCTGGAGCCAGTTAAGTTAAGAGGGCAATGCTACTTGTTTTAGATGTGGGTACTAACTGTATGGGTGAAACAGGCCAAATTAGCATGATTTTAAAAAATGAAATTACTCCAAGGCAGCAAGAGATCTGCACTAGGGATTTTCTGGTGGAGCTCCTGGCCCTACATAAACCAGATATGTGTAAACTAGATGGGCTCAGAACTGCGAGGTGGGGAGTGGTGGGATTTTATCACCTGTCAAACAAGTTAACATTACTAACTCTATGTGTAGCATTGACCTCTCAGCAGGTTTATGCATGTTAATTCTGGCAATATGTGCAATCCCTTTTATGGAGATATATTCACAGACCATATGGTATTGTGTCCCACTGTTCTTGAATGAGGCATTAACCTTGCTGCTACTTAAATTGGGTTTAGTAAAGCATGAGTTGCAAAATCTTCACCCTATTTTCCTGGCAATAAATGTATCTAAAATCGTGGCCACTCCAGTGGCATAAACGGCTAAAGCCCTGACTTCAGTCCAGCCAACCCAGCTTTGATTAACAGCTTGGGCTACTGATGGAGTGGCAGAAAGGGGTGGGTATGCCCACACTGGGAAGGAGGGTGTAAGTTGATGATGCTTCATAAGGGAAAGAGTGGTCCATATAGTGGAGTTGCCCTGAGACACAGTCAATGAGTATGAGAGGCAGGGAAAGGGAAATTGTAAAGGCCACATAAAAGAAGCCCAGGATGGAAGCACAATTGGCCAAGTTCCCAGGACCACCATGGGATCCAAAACTGATCCCAGAAATACCAGAATAGTCTGGAGAGGTTGGAGGCCAGCTGGTGGACAAGGCATGGGAGTGCAGCAGTGGGGGTAGGGTTAGTACAATGAGGTGCAAGAAACCCAAACTTTGGACTGACAGTCTGGCAGCAGTTCTATTTCATCTCATCTGTTACAAAATGGTTGCATGAAGGGCAGGTAATCCATAAACCACTGGTAGCTTCAATATGTATTGTTGCAAGAAGCCCAGGTTACTCCCAATTCAGAAACTGTGCTCCTGATTGATACTGGAATATAGAAAGGAATTTTCCTGTTTTATCATAATCTTTGGGCCCCAGTTTATAGTCTGGATTATTACTGCACTGAAGAGGCCTACCACAACATTGATTATAAATTATTTTCTGTGGTAAGCTTCTCAAACTACATGAAACACAAGACGGTGGTACCCTTTGTATTACTGATGATGTCACTGTTATTAAACATGTAGCACTTACTGAAGGGTCTCCCTCCAAGGGACACCCTGAAGGTTACACTATTTGCACTACTTGTGCAAATTTGGCTCATTTGTTCTGTGTGGGTGGGACCAGATGTTCTAAGACCTGCTGTGACCCCTATGGTCCATTTGTTTTCTGCTAAGGTAGTCTTGTTGACCCATTGAATCCATCACTGGTGAGCATACCTCTCAACTGTCCCTGATTTTCAGGGACGTCCCTGATTTTGACTCAGATTTTAACTCTGTCCCTCTTAATCCCTCCTAAAACTAGTGACTTTTGGAGGAAAGGTGGTGAATTACACTTAATGAATAATGACAATATTTAAGAGTTAGAAACTTCTTTTACTTCAGAAAATGTGTATTAATTCATATGCTCTGATTCTGTCAATGTTTCAAGTTAATAGCACTAATATTTTAAAAGTGTCCTTGATTTTTTCTTGACTTGTCCCTGATTCTGTTGAAATTTGTCCCCAATTGGTTGAGAAGTCTGCTGGTGAGAGTTGTGTGTTGGGGAAGGGTCAGCTTGTTCTTTCCTCTGAGTGAGCTACTCATAGGTTGCCTGTTGGCTCACCATAGATGCCTAGTTTAAAACATGCTTGTACTAACACACACACACACACACACACACACACACACACACACACACACACACACACACACACACACACACACACACACACACACACACACACACACCTGTTATTCTCTATCTCAACAGGAAAATCTCTGTTCAATACAGCATGAGGTAACATGACTACTACAGGTTGGGCAGATATCCAGCCACCTCTGGTGTACCAGTTTTGTAAGTATAGCAGCATCCCTTTCTACAAGTGGGAGCAAGCAAGTGTCAACCGCTCAAGCTCACTCCCATCTTCAAGCCATTCAGATACCCATGAAGATAACTGAACACAGATCACCTAGGCTGTATTCAGGGCTGCATCACCATGCACAACAAGTTGGATTAAGGGGTAGAAAACTCTGTGCAATACCTCCTTGTCATATGGGAAAGTGCATGGAAATTACTGTTCAATTGTCAGAGATAAAGAGGGCTTTTTTTATCCACATTACAGTCATACTTAACAAAGCAGAAAAAGTTCAAGACAATTTATAAATGTGACTAAAATGGTCTACATGTGGTTTAATTGCATTCCACAGGTTGCTGAGCTTAATTCTTCATAGGCACATCGGATTAAGAAATATCTGGATTTCTTAATCGATAATGCCATTGACTTATTTATTCAAGAAAATTATGGCATTTATAGAAGACGAGGAATGCCATCTATGAGGCATAGAATAAACATTGATCCACCATAGCAAGGTACATCCCCATTAAAATGATAATACTCTGCTCATTCACTGTAGGCTTATCTGTATACCATTAAACCCATCCAATCATATATTACTAAGGCTACAGACCAATTCATTGCAATTTCTGTGAAATAATGATTTATCAAACTGAACAGAGTGAAGCTTTACTCAATGCATTATGGAGGCAGATAGAAAGCCCCTGCTATACAGCTTTATGCCCTAGTGTCTAAAATCAGTCTATTGCTCAGAGCTTTTATGTCTTCTGTACTTTTATGCAGAATGAGCACTTTGCAGAGGTTTGTGGGTTGGCAACATTCAGGAAGTTTTGATGAACTGCATGTGTTAATAGGACTGCCTAAATAGGATATCATCAGTATAATGGAAAAAAAAGCTTTTTAAAGAGGGACCAGTCTAGAAAGATGGGGAAATCAGTGTCCATTTTGTAGAGCTGGAGGCCCCCTGATCATTTGTGCAGACCATATAATAAAGAAGCTTTACCATGGTGAGAAACATCTTGGATGCTATAAGGAAGGCACTTATGCATATTCAAGCAAAAAATCAACTTAAATATCATTTGTGTGGCAGGATTATGAAGGACATGTACCTAGTAAAAGGCTACTTACTGGAAGTGTAAAACAATGAGCAATAGTCATGACAAATTTGATAAAGAATGAAAAAAATGAGTCAGATATATTTACAAATTGTGAAAAAAAAAACTTTATGGTATTATTGAAAGAAGAAATTCACAACATCTTGATGGACAGGACAGTAAAAAAGAGCTGATATGCAGCAAACCTAATTAAGGGCTGTGTCTCTGCAAAATCTATATATAATACATTTCTCTCAGGTGATAGTATTCCTTATTGTGGCTAACGGATTTCATTTCTGCCTACCTTGTTTATCGCAGACAGTGTGGGCAGGTCAGCATTACATATTAACATATGTGTTACGGTCAGCATTACATATTAACATATGTGTTACGGTCAGCATTACATATTAACATATGTGTTACGGTCAGCATTACATATTAACACGTGTTACGGTCAGCATTACATATTAACACATGTGTTACTGCTGTCATTTGTTTGATAATATTTGGTTAGTTACAGATAAAGTGTCACAGAAATGATGAACAGGCCTGTTCTACTCTGTTCCTCTCATTCTCATTTATGTGGGATTTACCAGGCTTTTGATGTTGGCAAAAATACGCCTAGAATTTATTCCTGGCTTCCTATGCTCATCTAGCTCTGATTTTAAGCTATTGGAAGAAAAAATGGAGGCAGATTCCCTTTTAGTTTCACTTAGAATCACTCATAAAAGTATTAAGTGGGACATTAAATCTCTGCAGAAAACCCTCTTGTGTGAAACATAGAATATAATACTTCAAATTCCAGTGAAGATAAAGTCTGTTTTAGGCTACGTAAAGAATTTCATTTGGTTGAGGAATCTTGCATATCACCATAAATGAAAACCAAAATGGTCTGATTTTCTATATTTACTTTGTTGCATTTCAGTTCTGTTTGCTAATTTGTATCCAGTTTTATTCACCGCTCATTGCTATTAGGTTACATTATTTACTATTTGCTTACCAGCTAGTAGTACAATGTTAGTGGCCTCTTTTCAAGGGAGACAACGCAGAATATTATATGTTATCATTATAATATATTTATGTTATATTATTATCTTAGACCACATATAATGGAACTTCTAAATTATGTAGCCCTTAGTAGAAAATGATATAAATTTCTGCTTCATTACAGGGGGGGGGGGGGTCAATAGAAAGAACATTCATTTTTTTTTAATATTATTGCTATTCAGCAAAAGAGCTTTGTGTTAGTTAAGTGTTTTTTTTTCTCTTGTTCTTCACCTGAGGAGCTGAGGAGGTAGGTCCTGCCTCATGGTACAGGCAGAGGGCGCTGGCTCAGCCTGCTACGCTTCTGCTTCCATGCCACTCAGCTGACCAGCTTTTCACAGATTGTCCAGATTTTTACCTTATATGTTTGGTCTGTTCCTCATAAAGTCCATGGTTTTCTGATAAATTACTGAGAACTGAACTCATAAAAAAAAGACATGCATTTAAGTTTCAGACTTTGTATCCTTCACAAAATCCTGTTATTTTGGTAAATTTAGAAATTTATAATAGGAAGTCAGGAATGAATTATTAGAACAAACAGCAGGTAGAAACAAATTTTTCATTCTGCCACTGTAATTTGCTGGTCAGTACTGGCAGATTTTACTGTCTAGCCCAAGACCTGACCTTAACAACTTAAGCAGGGGATCCTTTTGTTAAGGTTGGGTCTTGTGCCATTCTAGCATTTAACTGATTTGTGTTTTTCTGAATATCTGAGTAACTAGTGATTAAATATATGTACAGTATGTAAGTGATTTTGTGTGTGTGTGTGTGTGTGTGTGTGTGTGTGTGTGTGTGTGTGTGTGTGCATGCGTGAGCGTGTGTGTGTTATGTATGTATGCGCATGTGTGTATATATATATATATATCTATCCATCATCTATCTGTCTATCTATCCCTCTATCTCTCTATCCAGTATCAATCTGTGTATCTTTATATTTTACATTCCTTTTGTTCTTGGAGTTTTAAAATTGATTTGGCCAAATAGGAAAGTTTTGTTTTTCATTCTCTCACTATATTAGTATTAAATCTATGAGACTTGCAAAAGGCGCTAACAAGTAATATTTATTATTTAAGGAAATATTTTTAATCATTGAGGGCTGCCAGTGATCTATAACTGCTGCTACTGCTTTATGATTATTTTTCCCTTCTGATCCATGCAGATTTAGTTGTGCTGTTAAACCCAATGTTTCTTTCGTGGCCCACTGCTTCTGTACAGTTGTCTTTGAAATTTCCTTCTTGTCTCATGTCATCTGCTCATAAGAGTGCATACTCAAAGTTCAAACAGTGACGGTCCTTTCCTTAGACTGTTAAAGCTTCCGTTATTTTTTCCTTTGTATATTCCTAGCACTTACTACATACTGCAACATCATATTGACCCCGTTTCTCCACTTTACATTTAAAATCTGTAACATCTAGGGCAAGGTTATTTACTAATGCTAGCTTAGAAACCAGTTCTCGTAAATCAATGTGGGAATAGTATTTCTGATTTTTCTGTACTTGTGAGACTAGGAGCAGAGGGGCATTATTTCCTGCCTACCTGTCATTAGGCAGTGTGTATAGGACTTCCTTGACTGGACTGTTTAAAATGTCTTCAGTTTTAATTCTGGAATATTGTGTAGCTTAGCTGTCTTGCGGTGAGCTGCTGTACATGCTATCCTCCAATGGTCATCAAACGGAAGGAGGCTACGACAAGACTACTGACCTCTGTAACATCTAGGATGGGGCTGCTAATCACTAAAGAATCTGTTACCTGCTAATCAAGAACCAGAGTTGGATTAGTACAGCAGTTTTGCTTCTAGTAAGAGAAGGAGCAAAGGAACATTGATTCTTAGTTGAATTTAGCTCTGGTGAGACCAGCACTAAAAGTAGCCATATAGTAGCTGTTATGAGAATGAACACCATTTTTATTCATGGCAAATCTAATTCTATATTTTCACTAAAGATTAGACCCCATCTAACCTAACTTCAGTGTATCATCCTAAATATTTCATCCATAAATTTGCAGGGTCCTGTCAGAACTATTTCCAGGCCTAGCTCTCTTCTATCTCACTTGTAACATTGCTCAGTAGTCTGTTCACATCCCATCTGTGGATGGTTTGATTGTTTTATGTGTTCTAGGGCAACCCAGCAACTTTCTTATGCTTAACAACAGGTCACTGCTTCTACCAACTGATAGTACAACCTAAAAGATGTATAGATACTTAAGAAACATGGTGGTGAACCTCTCACATCAGCCTGCTACCAGTAAGCATAACACCTCCACAATGCCTCATCAAACACAGCACATCACTAATATCAAAATGTATGCTTAGGCTGTTAAAAATGTACCAAAGCCTCTTGGAATCCTCTCTAAAATTTCCTAACATAATGTGCATAAGACAATACCTTTGATCTCCACTCACACATTCTGCAAATCCACACAGATCCCCCAAGAATCATTGGTAAAGGGTCCACCATGTTTGCTTTTGCTAAGTAAATGTTTTAGTCATAGGCAACTCTAGAGTTAAGTATAAAGACTCCAGGTTCCCCAGACTGGACAAGATGATGGTTACTATAAGCTACTTTTCTGATGCCAGGATCCATGATGTCATAAGGACCCTATGGTTACTTAAGGACACATATGATTTTGGCCTATTGGTGACCCATAGTGGAACAGAATGCCCCAGAGGGTTATGTAGAAAGAGGCATGGTGGAACTTGCTGTGGAAGAGTTAAAAGCAGAAAAGAACTGGTCTTGAGCAATATCTAACCTTTGAAAAGAATGATGCCTAGATACCAAGACAGAATACATGGAGTTAACAACTGACTAACTAATTGGTGTCATTCTAAGGGTGATCCAGCATGTGCTGATCTAGGATTTGATGGTAGATAAGACTTGCTGTATTAGCAGAGATGCTTTGTACCTCCAGCGCTACCATACACAGGCTATAACCTTCACTGGTCCACAGTGTCATTTTAGGCACAGTCTTCCTAATGGGCATTCCTACATAGCAAACGCAAATTTGGACAATAGCATGGTGGTTCTATTCAATGCTTTTAGTCTAAATAAAAAGATAACAGCATTTAAGGCCCTCTTGTAACTCAGACACATTCATATGTGTGTAGTTTCAGAGACAGGGTTTCACTGAAATAACAGCATGCCCTCTTTGCCATGATTTAGCACCTATCTTGCTTTCAGTCCCTTGGGTAAATGCGGGAGAATATCTGCATTTGACAGAAACTCTGCAACCTTGCTTCAAATTACAACCTTAACAAGGAACTCTTGGGGCCTGGCATCATCCTTAACTAATCCAAAGTATTACTCCATTACTAACTATAGACCCCCATTAATGCCCCACCAAAATATGGAGTTTACCTTAATACCTTTGGGTGGTTACATAAGAACCTATACACTTTCTTGTTAGCGGATGTCAATTACCCAAGATGTGACAGAGTTACAGCTCTAAAATGGGCATGCTCATTGCTTCATAAACTTGGTTAATAACAATGCACTGGAGCACACTGTAAAACTACCCACTAAAGACTCTAATATCATAAAGGAAGCTAAGGCAAAACACTTCCAAAGCCAGCTTAGTAACAACCTTGAACTGTTCCTTTTGAGCCTATCCTCGGACTTATACACCATGCATCTCCCTATCCTTGGTTAAATCTGGTCACAAATCAGTCATCTTTGTCAGGTCTAGTGCTACCACTCCACCAGTAAATAACCTTCTGTCTAAATTCTGCAAGTCAAACCTACTTCAGCTTGTCATAGATATAATGCAAAATTCCCAACAATCCTGCGTAACTAGACTCAACTGAGAGGCCTGCAACTTTCACTTGGTATTTTTTTACCAAAACAGCTGCATTGAAAAGTCACTGCCTTCCTGCCCAATATATATTTATTACTTTATTTATTTTATTTTACATTTGTTTACCAGGATAGTCCATCTGGATAGAAGCCCATTCTCAGTGGAGACCCTGGGAGAAAAGCTCTGAAGTAAAAATATACATAGATATTAATATCACAAGCACAATTTACAGTGTTTACAATAGCAGCATTTGAAAGTTATACAACAAGAGGAATCATTGTTAATAAAATTTAGATACCCTGGACTAGAATCCAGAGCCATCTGCACCATCAGTCCAGCACTTTAAACATGTCGCCACAAGGATAATAAAAATGTAATCAAAGTAATGAAGAAAAGTTGTAAGAAATCCCCATTTCCTTACTACAAAGTCACAACGTAATCATGCAGTTAGGGACTCTAAGAGCATTAATAGAAAATGTAAAGCAGAGTATGAAGTGAAGGTCTTTAAAGAAGACAAGGGATAGTGCAAACCATTCTTCAGTTACAATATGTCCAAAAATTAAGGAATAATGTCAAACAATGTGCTGAGTTCATCAGTATAATAATATCACACATTCTGATCACAAGGATGCAGCTAATATATTAGTATGCACAGGTAGTGCTGGCATTATGCCACTTACCCACATTGTTACCTCTACTATCCATGAAAATTTAGTTTTCCCAAAATCATCTTAGAGCATGTCTTAGAATTCTTGTCAAAGGCTAAAATTATTACATTTTTGGGACCGGATGGCATAGCAGGCTGCATTCTGATCAGTACAAAGTAGGCATCATCTGAACCTCTACTTAAACTGTTAAGCCTCAGCCTATCCCCCAAATATCTGTGCTGAATTCCTGGATTACAGCCACTGTGTCTACTCTATACAAGGATGGCCTTTCTTTGGAGCCTGGTAATTATAGGTACATCAGCCACACCAACCATACATGGAAAGCCATGGAACCCAGTATAGCAGGACTCATTTATGCACACAGGCAATTTAATTGCTGTAGAGTCCACTCAGTTTGGTTTTGTGAAAGGCGAGCCTTATCTCTTGGACCTACTAAATTTCTTTGAAATAGTTATAGGGTTGTGGACAGTAGTCACTCTAGATACTGCTTAGCTTGACCAAACCATTTAACACTACCCTCTATACTGGTATTATTGAAAAATTAGACAAACGTAATGTAATCCCATAAACTGTTGTAATCCCATAAGCTGTCTGTTGAATTATACACTGGCAATCTAAAACATTCCAAATAGTGAAAGTTGCAGGTACCCTCTCTGAACGTAAAATTGCAACTAGTGGGGTACCATGGGGATGATTGCTAGGCAGACATCCAAACCAAATCCTAGATGAGTGTCTGGGTCAAAGTCAAAGTAAACTTTATTGTTATTTAGAACTATACACTTATACTGTACCTCAGATTCCTGTCTTGATGTGTCCCATCTCAGGTGATCTTTAAGAAGTCGTTTAAATTCATCTCCTGTATGAGTAATCAGTGCAAAATCATTTGTGAAATTTTATGTGATTTTGTTGTCCCAAGTACTCCTAACAAATTATGAACATATATATATATATATATATATATATATATATATATAAATAAATATATATATATATATATATATATATATATATATATATATATATATATATATACTTGGTCAAAATAACTTTTAATGGACATCTGTTTAGTTTACATAATTTGACTGAGTATGCAAATGGTCAACAGGTGTGTGAGACAGCAGAATTCTCAGGGCTGGAGACTATTCCCTTTTCCCACAACTGTGCAATCCTGAAGTTAGTATATATAATTAGTGACCCCTCAAGGGAGGTGCAGAGGGGCTTGTCCCCCTGAAAAAAACATTTTTTTTTTCTTGTTTTAATATAATTTACTTTTTTATGCTCAAAGGTTGCTTCTTGGCTCATGCATACTAATGTGTCACCATTTGCATTGTTAACATTTTGTGTTCCATGTTGGGAACATCAACTCTTTGGGTCTCTTGATTATTTTAAGTAGACCCATACATAAAGGTAGGTAGACAGACAGACAGCGAAATAGAAAGCCAAACATAAACATACATATACATACATATACATATATATATATATATATATATATATATATATATATACACATATATGTGTGTGTGTGTGTGTGTGTGTGTGTGTGTGTGTGTGTGTGTGTGTGTGTACACAAACACTTTAGCAGCGTTATTCAACTTATTATCACATCTTTCCCCTTTAAGAGAAAACTTATATTTTTATTGAAATTGCTAAATATTATGATGCTCACTCCCGACTCTTGTTTTTGGTTGTTTATATTATATTTATTTAGGGAGTGGCTTTTACGGTGTGGTAGTAATATTTTTATTCATTTACATTATCTCTGTTTTCTACCACACTGTTATTATGGCAGAGCTATCCAAAAATTCCATCGAGTTACCCTATAAACCGGAAGTTCAGCAAAGTAACAAATTGAGATTTGAAAATGCGATAACTGGAGAAACTAATCCTCTGTTAACGTATGATGTAATTTCCGATTCTGCGGGTGATGGTGCGACTGAAATGGACTACAAAGGATTATCCACACTTTTAAATCAAATGGAACTTGACTTTGTAAAATTAAAACGACTTCAACTGCAGCGACAGCATTTTAAAGCCTGCATACATCGGAAGATCATCCCAAGGGGTTTACGCATATTAAAGATGCCAACAACAGGTACTTTATACCCAGATTTATTATATATGTGGCAACAGATCAACCTAGAAACAAGTGTAAGATACATGGAACTGTTGAATGTTTATTTTTTACCACAAGAAGTAGCTCTGAGTGAGCGAGTGAAAGAGCAACAATTACACTTGTATAAGGTGTATCCAAGTCATGTATTAGACAGTTTAATTGAAATATTGTTGGATAATGTCTACTTTATGAAAAAAAGGTACTGGAACAGAAGCAGAACAAAATCAACAGAGACACTCAGGATTTTAAGAAAGGCCATGTCTTCACTTGGCCGAGGGCTAACAATGATAATGGGCAGAGAAATGGGAAAGAGACTGAGAAAGTTAATATGCCTAATAGACCGACTGACACTATAATTAAAGGTGCATCCGAATGTAATATTCATTGTAATAATGTAACTAATAAGAATGTGGAAACAGCACTGATAAACAGTAATAAAAATAAGAGGGTAGTAGTTACAACAGCAATGGTACATAATCACAATGAAGATGAAATGTCCTTGCTATCACAGGATACCTTAGACAATGATGGTTAAATTGTTAAAGAAAATGGTATGAGTAACCATATAGATGGTGGAGGTGCTACAGAAACACCTATTAAGAGTAAGACCAGCAATAGCCCCCATGATAATGCTAGAACTAATAGTTATAACTACAAAGCCCCTTTCCCTATTGTGGATCATTGGAGGGGAGGAGGGGGGAGAGATCGATCCACGAGCAGGGGGCGACAGAAAAAGAGAGCAGCAGACCCACAGCATGTAGGTCCAATGCTGAAGAAGATGTGGCAAGGGACCACAAATCTTTAATATGGAATATATCAGGTAGACAGCTATCAAGTGAGGAATGCTACATCTTGGAGAAAGGACTTACATTTATTCCATCCAGTAAGAGTGACATCACAGAGACTATAGTAGATCTAAAAATGTTTACACGTAATCTACAACTGAAACTATATTTTGGGAAGACAACATGATGCATTTTCCAAATTAGTAGAACAGGAACTATACGAACATGAGAAAAGACATAAGAGTAAAAAGTGGTATGGAAACTTAAAACCTAAGCAAAGAGAAGCACTTAGAAGCCTAAGGAATGATCCAAGTATAATGATTAGACCGGCCGATAAAGGTGGACCAACAGTTGTAATGGATATGAAGCAATATATTACAAGTATGAATGACATGTTGAATAATGAGCAGTTTTATAGGAAGATTGATTCAAATGAAGTAGATAAAGTTATAGGATGTGTAAAGATGATACTAGATGGATTATACAAACAGGGCAAAATAAAAGAAGAATTATTGAGATATTTTAGTTGATAATCCCACTATACCATGTATACAAGGAGTCCCTAACATTCATAAACATCCTACAAATCCACCTATGCAACCAATAGTAGCGGGTAGAGGATGGGCAACATAAGCCATTTCCCTGTACTTAGAATCTATCTTGAGACCAGTAGTGAATAAATATACTCATATTCTGAGGGATACGAAACAGTTCCTACTGATGTTATATGATGAAACCACGAAAATTCATGAAAATGAAAGTAATTGGCTGGTTACGTTAGATGTTCAGTCCATGTTTACTATGATACCTAATAAAGAGGGAATAGAATGTATTCGTAGATGTTTGTGTAGGGACAAGACCTATACATATGCTCACATTGAAGTAATATGTGATTTGATGGAAATAGTTTTATATAATAATATCTTTACATTCAATGGCCAGGTATATATACAAAAAGATGGCGTAGCTATGGGCACTTCTTGTGCCAATAGCTATGCCAATCTGGTAATGGCAGATTGGGAAGAGAAAAGTTTTTTTGAAATGATAGAATTTAAAGAGAAAGTTCAATTTTATACACGATTTGTGGATGACCTCTTCCTTATTTGGAAAACTGAACAGATGGAACTTTATGACTTTTTAGAAAAGGTAAATTCAACCACAGAATACTTAAAGTTCACGATGGTAGCATCTAGAGAAATAATATCCTATCTAGATGTGTATGTTGAGAGGTTATCTAATGGCCTCCTTAATACCGGTGTATATAGGAAGAGGTGTTATAGAAACTCATTATTACATAGAACAAGTATGCACCCGGGGTTTATTTTTAAAAACATAGTTAGAGGCCAAGCAATGAGGGCCTCACGGTTAAACTCAACTAATACCGGATATAGGAGTGAAATAAATGAGTTGAAACAAAAATTTTTGGATAGATCATATAGATTAGAAGAAATAGATGTAGGCCTACAGGATATAGATATTATGAGAGAAAATGTAACGTATCCATATTTTGCAGATAGGAGGAATATTAGAGATATGGATACTGAAATTGTTACAAATCACATGATGCAAGGAGTGAAAGTCTCCATATATCATACACAAGACGTAAAGGGTATAAAAGATGCATACAGAAAGTATTGGGATATATTAACTACAGACTCTAGTATTTCAGATATAGTAGGTAGTTATCCTAAATTCTTATATAAAAATAAATTGAATTTATATCGGATGTTATGTGGCCCTAATAGGGTGGGAAATGAAAATCAACATAATAAGGTTGGAAGAACTAAACCATGCAATAAATGTAGATACTGTTCATTGATTAATGAAGCAGCTATGTTTATACATCCTGTTACACAACAATGTTATACATTTCCTGTACAAGCCACATGTAACATGGCCCACGTGGTCTATCTTGCCACATGTATAAGCTGCTCTGCATTTTATGTAGGCAAGACAGACCGAAGATTGAGGGATCGAATGAGAGAACATGTATATAATATAAGAATAAAATCTTGCAATAATGCACTCTCTAAACATGTACATGAAACATCATTAGATCATAAGTTTAAGTTTATGGTCCTTCAAATTAATAATGTTACCATTAGACATGGGGATATATCAAATAAAACAGAACAGAATGAGATGAAATGGATAATTAGACTCAGAGCTGACCAGTTGCCCGGAATAAACGACAGGGTCCCTATTAAACCAGTATTAAAGGCCAGGAAGTTGTGATAGATCGGAGCATCCCTTGGAAATGAGCATTGTTTATTATGGATCTAATGGTTGATATGATATCACAAGTGTATTTATTTTGTGTTTAGAAATGCCTTATGTACACTTTATATTTATGTGCATTTATATACATTCCCTTTTAGAAATGTTTTACACACCCTATACTTTGCACTTTCTAGAAATGCCCTATTCATGAGCATTTATACATATTTTATTCTTAGAAATGTTTACTATATATATATATATATATATATATATATATATATATATATATATATATAAAATATAAATAAAATGAAGTTTAGGTTTTATATATATATTTCTATATATACTTTTATATATATAAAAATATAACATATATTCTTGCATATGTTTTTACTGAATGTTTTTTATATTATATCATATATACGTGTTTTTATATAAATATTTATATATACAAAGAGTTTTTAGATAATAACTTTCTATATAGATTTATATGTCTTAGGTAGGTGCCTATAGCGCTCGATATATTATAGAAATGTGATTAAATGTATTAATTAATAGATACAGGATGTGACATCATAATGAGAGGGAATAGAAGATGTATATAAAAAGTGCCTGTATTAGTTGAATGTTATTGGCCTGAGGAAGCCTACGGGTGAAAGCGCTAGCCTATTTTTTCTTATGTTAATAAAGCCACAGTGATTACTCAAGATACGTTGGTTATGTGCATCTATCTGGTGGATTAAGCTCCTGAATCATCTTTATGAACTGAAATTTACTTGGTGAAGTGAAACTACCTGAGGATATGTATATATTCTCGAGGTGAATAGTGCCTTAATATTGAGCTGAAAAGCATTTAATATACAAGTCCTTAAGAGACATTATTTCTTACTGGCATATGCAGCTTTATGAAATAACTTGTTGCCTGCTTTAGCACACTCCCGACTCTTGTTTTTGGTTGTTTATATTATATTTATTTAGGGAGTGGCTTTTACGGTGTGGTAGTAATATTTTTATTCATATATATATATATATATATATATATATATATATATATATATATATATATATGTGTGTGTGTGTGTGTGTGTGTGTGTACACAAACACTTTAGCAGCGTTATTCAACTTATTATCACATCTTTCCCCTTTAAGATTAAAGTTATATTTTTATTGAAATTGCTAAATATTATGATGCTCAGTTGATACATTGTAAGTTAAACATTCTGGCTTGATCATCTACATGCATATAATCATTATATATGAACAACAGAGTTACTCACAAAATATGAAATACATTACGCTGATTACTTAACTACCCCAGTGACTGTGCCATACAACTTGAAAACGTTTTGGGGTACAACTTGTTCTCCTATTTTCATCAGTCAGTGACTATTTGAACTTGAACCTGTCAAGGGAAAACATTTGAGGCATGTGGTTATGCTATTCATTAGATCTGTTACATTCACTAAGTAGAAAAAAGAATCAACTGGAACAGAAACAGGAGCAATTATACTCAAATGTATTGGATGGACAGCACTTGGTCCGGCAGCCAGATTACTCACACTTGAAAGTCTGTACTTGCCTCATATATTTGGATGAGGTAGATAAGTTGCTGGGGCAGGAACGGATTTGCTGGACAATGATTGAGTTATTATCAGGACATAAGTATTTGGGTGGCCCTCTGGAAAATTTTAGTTGAATTGGCAGTCATTAGTAATAAGTTAGACATGTCTGTTTCAAGATATGGTAGCATCCTAAGCTTGCGCCACATAGACATTTAGAAGTAGTCTGTACTACTACACCTGTCGTGTTCTACTTTTTCTCCCCCTTTGAATTCAGGTAGATGGCTTGACATAGTTGATGGGAAGTAGGCTGTTTTTCAGAATGATATTGGTCATAAAAACCTTTGCATGATACCCTGGTCTTTGCATTTAGGTCAATAGGTCAGCCATACCTTGCAAGTATAATCTTGAATTCAGCTATTACTTTTTAGCTGGTCATAGTTTTCACATAAATTTTTCTGGGTCAAGAAAATAATAGTCTACAACAATGATGTAATTCAAACTCACACAAGTCAGCAGTTATCATTTGCAAAGGTTGTGGTAGAAGTTTTTGCACTAGGAACTCTCATGCCAGAGATGGCTCTTTTAAAAAGATCTATATCACTTTGTCGAATCACAAATCAGCAAATTCCAATTTGTCAAACACCTATTCATCGAAGCTACTAATCATCAAAATGAGTTCTCAGCAACATTTTCCTAGGGCAATCCCAGGCAGCCATGAACAAAACCATAAAACTAAACACCTACCAAGGTGGAGGCTACACCCCCACATCCTTCCAGCTATATATACCAACTCCGAGACTGCACTACAGTAGAGAAAAGTACCAATTCCAGACGGTGGCCAGCTATTGGCTTGCCCTAGGAAAAATTTCACTGAAAACTCAGTTTGATTAGTGGATTTGATGAATAGATGTTCGGATGAATAGGCATTCAATGATTTGTGATTCAGCAAAGTGATACAGACCATGTTTAAAATATAGAACTGACACTATATTCATTTTATATAGGTTGATGTTTGACCACAGTTGAGACATTTTATCTTCCTCTTGGCATTAGTGAAATCTTTGTGACTTTTGTGTATTTGAAATAGCACTTCTGCTCATTAAGTTACGGATATTAGGATTCTGGCTTGATATAAAACTAAGCCATCATACTCTGATAACGTTTATCTATCGGTATGGCATATATGCATTCGCTGTATGGTGCTTGTCCAATGGTTAGGCCATCCATTTCACTCATCTTGGATAACAACTTGCTTGCAGCTCCTAAATCACTTTGATAAGCTCCTCTAGTCCTTTAGTAGTTACAGGTCTTGTCAACATGATGCTTTGCACATTGGCAGCAATGTCAGCTTCGGCACTTGACAAAAGTTGGACATGACTGGCTTTCTGAGTAACACTTCTGTGACAACCAGTTGCTTTCCACAGAAATATACAACTCAATTGTTATGTTTTCTAAGCCTCTTTAACAGTCTATGGCATCATGTTGGTACCCTACTTAAGCCTTATGCACTGGTTAGTGGAACTAGTGTTTTTTAGTCAATTTGGAGTTGGAAATGCTCAAGACTTGAAAAACACTGGGAGGACATTTCACAGTCCCACACACTAGCGAAGTACTCCTCAGTTTTTGAGTATCCTCGTTCAGCATCTGTCAGCATTGTGGAGCTTAATGCAATATAACACAACTCTCGGTCATCCATTCGCAGTATCTTGGAAATAGCTACTTGCATCTGCAATCACTGTTTATTGTAGCGCCATTGCAGATGGACAGCACTGGAGATGTTGGCAGCGTTTCTTTTACTTCACTGAATGCTTGGGCTTAGCATGTCCACAGAACCATGGCACATTTTTTTAACAATTCTATTAAAAATGAAACTTGCCCTAAAAGTTAATCATGACTAGACCGTGCTTTAAATCAGTCACACAAGATAACTCTTGTAATTCAGTTATTTCTCTTAGTTTGGTTACATCTGGTTTGACACCAGTAGCACTTACATAGTGTCCAATGCAGTGACTCTCTTTTACTAAAGCAGCATATATCCTGATTGTGCTATAGACCCAAACTTTTGACAGTCTGCAACACTGCCTATATTCTCAATTAATGCATGTCTTTGCCAAGACCAAATACTAGAAGATCATTCATAAGTGCAGAAACACAAACTAGTCCCTTGAGTAAATCAGTTCTTTTGTGCTGAAAGATTTGAGGGTCTGAGATAATACTATACAGCAGTTTTTTTTTTTTTTAAAACAGAACCTTCCAGTAAGGGGAATGAAGATTGTCATCATTTGACTTTCTTTTAATAAGGGCATTTGCCAGAATGCTGAAAGCATCAAGCATGGAAAATGTTTTTGCATTAACAAGCTTGTGTATTATGTCTTCTAATGTTGGCAGTATGAACTTTTCTCACACATCACTGTTTTTTTTTATCTTGTGTATGGTCAAGGCATTTGGAATGACATTCAGTTTAGCTTAACTTTTACTGGTTCACAATCAAGCAGGCAACTTCAATAAACACATTTACACTGACTACTGTATATTGCACATCAGTTGTGACAATGCACACTAACCTATTCTAGCAATTTTGTGTGACATAGCTCTGCTGAACAGATTAATTATGTACACATGGGACATGGATAGAAACCTACCTGTCTACTTAGGTTTATTTGCAGGGCTACAAATCTCATGCTCTGCTTCTTCCAAATGCAAATATGTCAATAAGCCTTTTTATGTAGCATTCAATATCACAATAACATTGGCGCCTGTATCAATCTTGAAACTCAAAATAGTTCTATGTATAAGACTTCTAACATGCCAGTCAGCTAATCATTAGATGCACTAGTGTTAGTTTTATCTGCATTTTCAGAAGTAACTTGTTTAATTAGCTCTGCCTTAACAATAGCAGCAACATTATTTGAGTCTCTTACGTTCCCAGCTACATACAGCACACTGCTATAACTCATTCCGGGAAAAGGGACACCTTCAGAATTTGCCAGAATTACTTTCACTTTGCTTCTTCAACATTCACTTAGTTTGACTAACAAGATGGCTTTGTTTTATCTCACATACACCATTTCCCATGTTTAAATTAGTGTTTTTGCTTCTTACCCAATTCTATCTCTCTGGCAATTTGTATTGCTTTCTCTGAACTTAGATTAACCGCAAGTTGAAACTTTAGAAACACTTCCACAGCAAACACACCCAGCATAATTTTATTTCTTATTTGCAGCCTTACAAACCTTTCAACACATTCATCTTTTCTTTGTATACATCTCAGGAAGCATGTCCTTAAATTTAATACTACAAGAAAAAAATGTGAAAAAAAAACAAGGATACTGTTCATCTTAAAACTTTCCCTGATAATTATAATGATGCCTGTGGTAAGGTCAGATTCTGAGAAACAATTATAGTTACAATACCATTTTCTTTTCCTTTCTGAACAAGTTCAGTATTGTAGTTAGTTGTGCAGGCCTGCTTACTGCTTCACATTCTGGTTGACAAACTTTCAAATAAAACTTAGGAGCAGCAGATAATCTCCTGCTCTCCTTCCCTTGATAACTAATTTGGATAAAATAATGAGTCATTATCTAAGTGCTATTAAAGGAAATGGTGATGTTCTAGTAAATTTCTGGACAGAAATGATATTTAATGCCAATTAGTGGACAGTTTCCAGAGTTCACTGACATCTGAATTAGTGGCATTGGGATTAATGCTGAACATATTTAATATTTAGCAAAGAGGAAGATGCAACCAATAAATAATCAATGGAATAAATCACATCCAATTTCATAGAGTGCCTCTGTAATTGACAATCAAAAGTCGGTTGAAACAAATAATACACCATCATTTACGAACTGAGCTCATTATTTCAGATAAGCAATTAACTACATCCAGCACATAACCAAGGGGGTCAAGCATAACATGGAACACTAATGATCTGCATTCTAAAATTGTAATAAATATACTTTTCATTACTATCCTGTAAAATTATTCACCATTAATAGCTATAAAGATACTGCATTTCATTTAAAGGTATGTTATAATCTATACCTTCGCTTGCCAAATGTTGAACACATGCAGTTGCATGGCATATTTGTGTGTTAGCCTGTAAAAAAAACATGAATATATAAATAAAACACTTTTATCTTAAATGCAAAACATGACCAGTGGACACCGAGTCCATTGTCCAACCCTAACTGCCAAGTCTTGATAAATATCCACCATTCCTTGTTTGTCTTACATGAATTTTGTTTAGGCAGAACAATTTATAAAGCATCATTTTATTTAACAAACATCAACAGAACAGCACAGGGGGGACACCACTGAACATACTTACTAACCAGATTATTATTCTCTCAAAGCTGAAGCAGAGGTGTGCAAATTTCTTCAGATGATCATCTTTACATACATACATAAAAGATTACTGATATATATACAAAATCATGAAACTGACAAAATTTTAAAACGTAATTAGAGGAGATTGATAGAAGAAAGAAAATAGAGTGTGTGGATCTTAAAGAAGCTCATTCATTTAATCTAACTTCAAAATACTACAGTGAACCTGTTAAGAAATAACATACTTTCAAACAACTTTGAAGATAAATATTGCTTTTAAAGGCTGCTACTACGAAGATACCTTATAGTAGTGAAGAACATATAATGAAGCAATGAAGGGAGAATGTTTTATCCTGCTACACTGAAAACAATATGACTAATAAAACTGAAAATAAAATTAAAAAAATAATAGCAATATTTTTTTACAAGCGGGTATGTCCTTTTTTGCACCCCACTAACTCCACAGATGCTCAAATGTTAACAGACAATCTCCAAAAGGAATGAGGAACTGATCCTGTACACAACCTGAAGTACTCTGATGCAGAAAATGGATCAGTTCAAGAGCACCTACAGTTCACAAAGTAAAGATTCACAGAAAATGTTCCAGATGTCTCATAGTCAGTATCTAGGAACCCACAATAAACCAGTGCTACAAACACTGACATGCAGAACTGTAGCCATGTTATGTAAAGATGGAATATTCCCAATTACATAATTTCAGTATTACAGAAATCATCAATATGGAATGGACTAAAATGTCATGTTCCTATAACAAGTTGTAAGAATATATGACAGTCCAGATACAAATCCATGTTAAAACTGCAGAGCAGAGCACAAAAGACTATAAACTATTTGCTACCGCTGCTTTTCTGTGAGTATGTTTTAGCTAAAATCAGTTCCAAAACCTGAACCTCCCCCTTTCTTCTACTAATTTAGTACCAAAGTTAACAATTCCTAGGTAGCAGAGAAAGAAGCTCAGATATGGCTAATACTAAAGCAAAAAAAGAGATTATCTCATTTGTCATAACTGCTATTTTTGCCAATATAAAATAATTTGAATAGCTATCCACATGATAAATATAAAATACACTGCCACTAGTCTGAAAATCCTTATAATAAAATCTAACCAGTCTATTAAATAGCTTAGTCTGCAGGAACATTTAGCTAAAAAAAAACAAAATATAGTTAACAATACAACCAAAAAAAGCAGAACAAAAATCTCTGAACTCACTTTCTAAGTAATGAAGCTGAAGAAGCTGTAGTGAGGTTGTTACAGTTTCCTACGCTCATGGAAGTGCAAGAGAATATATCTTTTTTTTTGGTGGGGGGTCTTCAGTTTTCAGAAGATGTTTTTGCCAGATGATTTATAGGGTTGCCAACTTTTCAAATGCCCGAAGTGGGACATTTTTTGTAGAAATGTGAGATTTTGCAGGACAAAACTTACCCACAGCCAGTGCAAAGGACAGAACTTCAGTTTTTTTGCAAAATAAAAGCTTATTTTATAGTATTTGAGTTGCTTATTCTATTTCCTACAATATTTATGTGTTTCAGATATGTAATAACTGTTTTATGCAAATATTAAAGAAAAATTAAGACATATAGGACATCTGCTATTTTTTACTTTTTTTCTCAGGACACAACTGCCCAAAGAGGGACAGGTGGTAACCCTAATGATTTAACTGTGCTAATAGTGAGCCCCAAGAAATTAAAATATTGCTGCTTAAATATGGTCATGGAAAAAGGTATACCACTAGTAACAAGATGGTACAGTAAACAATAGTCAGATATGCAATGTTGTGAATATTTTTCAAACTAATTGATAAACAGTACGAGAAATGCTTCTTAAAGCCTTCCCTTTAAAATCTGTCTCACAAACAAAAATTTACAGCTGTATCTGAAAATAATTTATGTAAATCCACAGAGGTCAAACTGTACATCACATTTTAGCAGTGGTGTATGTTCACGAAGGGAAGGGATTTAGCACAGGTCTATGTTTAACGAGTTAAAATCCATTTGGTGGCTTTGCCTCTTTTACTCATTGTTCTATTGTCATTCTTTGAGTAAATTTAGGTTTGAACGACTTAACTGGTGAAAATTCTTACTTATTTCTTTTCAAGAATAATAATAGCTATTTCCTACTGTCACTTTTAAACCATGAAATAGATAGGTTTGTAATAATACATTTTTGAGATCACTTATATTCCTTGACTCACTTCATGATCCTTTAAAAAAATAAAATGATAGTTGGTTCTGCACAGAAATGCACACACACACACACACACACACACACACACACACACACACACACACACACACACACACACACACATGCATGTACACACAAACACACTCACACTTGCCCGCACATACATACATTTCAGGTAAATTTGAGCCACGCATTTTGATATTTTTCTTTTACTTATTTGTTTTTTTTTTTTTTTGACATTTGCTAACCAGATATGTCTGACTGAATGAAAGCCCATTTTCAGTAGAGGCCAGGGGGGGGGGGGGGGCGCCATACAGAAACAATTACAAATACAGATTCAAAAACAGTTGCAAACAGGGCAACAGCAATTACAGGAGATTTTTAAATACATATAATACACCTTAGAAGCTTAATTAAATACATAAAAGTCATTCAAGCTATGAAGTTTGAAATTAATATTTCTTTAGAGTGTGAACAATACATTTTTATATTTTTTATGTCTTCTGTAAACTCCAATTTTTTTGTTTTTATGAAATCTTTTTTATCAAACATCGCTTGACAACAATATTAAACATGTGAATACCATAAAAATTGAATTGTTCAGTATATGAAAGCAATTGAGTAGTTACAATGCTAACTGCTCATGGACTTGATGGAACTGGCAGTGCATGGGTGTGACCATACTGGATGGGGCATAGGTGTAGCCAACCTGGGTGGGATTGGAGGTGGTTTCTTGCTGGCATAGTTAATGCTTTTGATCAAAGTGGAGACTTTGTTCTTATCATTGAGTCAGTGCAGGGAGAATATAGACTGTGACTATTCAAGTCAGTGACAGTAGTGTTTTCTATGGAATGCAAATGAGTGCACACGCATGGAGCTGAGGGGCACTAGTGTCCCATGTGGTAACATGCATGTTCACATCATAGTTTCACAGCTTACAATTACTGCATTCAGGCCCAAAGGGCTATATCAAAATGCAGAATCTTGATCCATAGAATATGCCTTTAATCACATACAGATATCAAAAGATGTTTTAAGAAGATCTAATGAATATATCTAATGACTAATGATAACATATCCTATACCCTAACAACATATTAAGAGATGATCCTATTGCTTGTATCTAAAGTTTCCATCTCCACATATTCTCCCAGACTGAACAAGCTGAATGTGAGATATAACTCTCAGATGTTGATTATACAATCTCATACAGCCTAAGTAAAGTTTGCCCCTTGGCCATCTATAAAGTATTGAAAATAATCCAAGATATTACAGACAGTGTAAGTACAGCAGGTTTCTACAATCTGCAATTAATCTG